>NC_082391.1:17582598-17646129 GCF_031168955.1 Gadus macrocephalus | reverse complement strand
TGACAGACCATCTGAATATTCTTACCAAATATCGTAGACTTCTCCGTTCAGGTCCGAGTATTTTGACTTATCCATAAGTTTGAAAGTGCTAGCGGGTATAGCAGGAAACACGTATTGACTCATCCATCTACCATTAGTAATAAACCTATATTTATGATATTTACTCAGACCGTACTGTTTATAGTTGATTTCTCTGCTCTGTCACTCTCTGGGTGAGGCAGTCTAAGGTCAGTGCTGAAATGAAAATGTGTTCTATTATCAGGCAAGTCCAACCAGAAATGTAAAGGCCCCTCTCTCTCTCTCTCTCTCTCTCTCTCTCTCTCTCTCTCTCTCTCTCTCTCTCTCTCTCTCCCTCTCGCTTTCTACTGGGATGTGACAGGGCAACTTTCCCACGCACAGACACACACACACACACACACACACACACACACACACACATACGCAAACACACACACATACACACACACACATCCACCCACACACATACGCAGATGTGCACACACACACACACACACACACACACACACACATACTCACACACGCTAAATGCATGCACATACGCACACATTTTTACTTTTATGTCCAAGAACACGTGCGTGAGGGCTCTCTCTCTCTCTCTCTCTCTCTCTCTCTCTCTCTCTCTCTCTCTCTCTCTCTCTCTCTCTCTCTTTCTCTCCCGCTTGAGCACTCTCACACTTAACAAACTCAATAAACAATTCTCCAAGGCTTCACACTTGTATGTATACACACACACACACACACACACACACACACACACACACACACACACACTCACACATAGAGACGCACACATACAAAGGCACACCTGTCAGGGCCTTTCCACTGCGTGAGCACAAGCAAAGATGTCTGGCCCCCTTCTCTCTCTCTCTCTGTATGTGGTATCCATGTCTGCTCTATCAAAGCAGCTCCATTCAGCTCTTACTTTCTCATCTATAACCCTGAAATAATAGCAAGAGCAATTTTCACATTAAGGCAAGCAAGAACACATGCACTTTTTTCTTTTTTCCTTTTCTCAAACTTTCTCTCCCTAGCTCATTCTCTCTCTATGCCTCTTTCTCTCCCTCGTGCGATTAATGAATGGGATTGAGTCTGACCCCCGTGGTTGCAGTCTAAGCAGCCTCCACGGCTAAATTGGCGGGATTACATCTCTGTAGTTTCAAAGTAAAAGTATGATTAAAAAAAAACTCGCTGAACTCAAACGGTGAGAAAGAAAGCAGGAGACATGCACCGCGAGATGTCTGATAGCTACACACATCCATCCATCTTTAAACATCCCCTCCATGGCATTCATCTCAGTGCAGAGGGAGGAAGCGTGGAGGAAAGATCAATGGGGAGAGCTTCCCGCGGGCAGTGGAGCCCGGGGGCCTAGCCAAGGGGCCTCCGACGGCCTGGATCCAACGCCGTCTGACGTCCAGTTGAAGGAGGAGCGGGCTGTCAAATACGAAGGGGAGGATGAATTAAAGTGCACTTTGGTCCGGAGAGTGGTGCGCTCACTCTGCCAGTTTTCACCACAACATGTCTTGTCCAAAAATAATTAGATCAGGTCACGCCGTTTTTCATTGCCGGGAGTAGCCCGGCGGATTCTTCAATGGTCGAGCAAAAAGGGGGAAAGAAATTGCCCTGGCATTGAATGGGAGACTCGCCGCTCCCAAAGGACACTTTATTTCTCTACACTTGAGGTTTGTTGTCTTTTGTCACTATTCCCCCCCCCCCCCCCGCCCTCGCAACCCCCCCCCTCCCAGCCTTATTCACCATTTGCTTTCATGCAGCTGTGGCCCCTGTTAAAAAAAACACACAAAAAAACGTTTTTGTGCTAGCACCATGAATACTTGGTGATGGGTGGGTGGAAAAGGGGGGGGGGGGTTGTGGCCATGGCAGGTAGCCCTGATTGCAAGTTAATCTTGTGAAAGAGGCTCATACAAGTACTTTTAGATTCTCCATAGGCCACAGAGGGCTCATCATCAATCGGGGGGCACTTGTCCCCTCCTTTGTGGCCGAGATGAGTGCAGAGCGCGGCCTGTGTGGCAAGGCAATCACCTTCTGGGGGAAAACACTAGTAATTACTTCTAAACTGTTTGGGCTCCATAGACAACCCGCATTGTGTGGACGGAAGGAATGAGAGAGGCTTCCTTTCACGAGCCGTCGGTGTGACGCTGATCTCCTGTTATCTGTTTGTTTACACTGAGCTTGCACTCTCTCTCTCTCTCTCTCTCTCTCTCTCTCTCACTCTCTCTCTCTCCATCTCTCTTTCACTCTCTCTCTTTCTAGCTCTCCCTCACTCTCTAGTTCCTTGCAATTTGCTTGTGCACTAACAGATTTTTCCTTGTGCATGTGTGTGTGGCAGTGTGTTTGTGTGGCAGTGTGTTTGAGTATGTGTGTGTTTGAGTATGTGTGTGTGTGTGTGTGTGTGTGTGTGTGTGTGTGTGTGTGTGTGTGTGTGTGTGTGTGTGTGTGTGTGTGTGTGTGTGTGTGTGTGTGTGTGTGTTTGATTTGTTTTTGACAGGAAGAACCTACTGGAATGTAGGATACAAAGCACATACCACAAAATGGATTAATTGAGAAAGAAAAACGTCATTAACCACATTATTGTCCTACAGTTAGGACACCCCTTTATTTTTGCTTTTTTCGAACATCCTAATACAATATGAAATTATGTGACAGATGAGGATTAAAAAAACATGGAATTACACTAACAATTAAGAGATACTACGAGTTAAATGTGACGATTAATCACAATTTATCTTTTATATCAGTGGCACGTTAAAAAACCCTTTTTAAATTTAACTGTCATTCTATTTTTGGACACTAGGTTGTAGTCTTGAGCAATACATGTTTTTCAAATCCCTATCAGATCATCAAAAGCATTGTGATCTTTTGTACTGAAATTATGGGTCAAAAATACAGTTTGAGGTGTAATATCCGCCAACACACACACACACACACACACACACACACACACACACACACACACACACACACACACACACACACACACACACACACACACACACACACACACACACACACACACAATGCAGTGCAATGCTGTACGAATAATGAAAGACGAAAGGGGACGAATGTATCTGTCATATTGTTTGTTGTTGCAACACATTAAAATGGTATAGGTCTTACTTTTGCATCAACTCAAGAATTTATGCAAAAATAGTTTCAAATTACTGCTAATATTACTAATTATGTAATGCATTGAGTAAATATATATATTTTTTGCCATAACATCTTTGAAAGATCTAACCAGAATTGACACACAAATCAATGGCCTTCGTGTACATACTTTCTTGAAAGTTATTTTATTATATTGTATACCTGTATGTTATATCCTAAAGAGCCTTGGTCCAGTTGGTCTTCTAAAGAATGGCATGCCTGACGTAGTTCGTTTGAACCATACGCCCACAACAAGTTGACCCTGTCAAACAAGTTTTTCCAGGGCAACACACACTTTAAATAACCTATTATATTGAGGGAGGGGGTGTGTGTGTGTGTGTGTGTGTGTGTGTGTGTGTGTGTGTGTGTGTGTGTGTGTGTGTGTGTGTGTGTGTGTGTGTGTGTGTGTGTGTGTGTGTGTTTTTTTCCTATTCCTTGGTGACATGAAAATCTGATAGTTCATGAAATTAACTATCAAGTCGCATGTTTTATGATGATAGTTTGATAGTTGCTAGCTAATTTCAAGAAATTAATTTCATGAACTATCAAGTTTTATGTCACAACAAAAATTAACTATATTGATTCAGAAATATAAACAGTGTAAAAAAGACTTGCCCCCTCAAACAGGCCATAGCGACCGAGATATCTCTCTCTCTCTCTCTCTCTCTCTCTCTCTCTCTCTCTCTCTCTCTCTCTCTCTCTCTCTCTCTCTCTCTCTCTCTCTCTCTCTCTCTCTCTCTCTCTCTCTCTCTCTCTCTCTCTCTCTCTCTCTCTCTCTCTCTCTCTCTCTCTGTCTGAGCAGGGGTTGACGAAAGGTGGCACCCCGCTGTGCCTGTCGCTGCTAGACAGGCACTTGCAGCACCTTAACGATGACTTAACTAAAGAGGATTTTTCTAAAAGATGAGCTTATCCCACGCGCTCTGTCACTGTGGAGATATATAGGTATACCACGAAAAATATATATATTTAAATGATTCATCTTCAAAGCGGTTCAAATGGTTAAACTGTGTCGACTTTGCACGTCCTCATGTCAATTGCTGGAGAAAAAAAAGAGAAAAATATTAAGAGCCTGTTTTTATCCATCCCCCACTGTAATAAACATTAAGGAGCGCACGCTGCGTTATTAGTTATTACATTATTATTATTTATTTAATACTTCCCAGGACAGCTCATCGTGTAAATACGTCAAGATCACGGACAGGTTTTAGGAATAGCATTTGCTCTGTAAAAAGACACGCATCAATACACTGAAGCGTGCTTGTACACAGCTGATTGGGCTACACAGAGGTGGGGTGGGGGGTGTTACGTTAATGACAGCAAAAAATACCACCTACCACCATACCATGCCACCTGCACAGAAGCACCAGGCTACGTAGGCCTAATCTATTTTGATATTCTGCCTCCGTTTATGGCGGAGAGTCGAATATTGGTGTAGTACTAAGGGTGACCACTAGGTGCCAGAGTCTGACTAGTAAACATGGACCGATCCCACCTCCCCGCACGTCCCCAACTCACCCAGCCACCTAGAGGGGGACTCTTGTGAGTAGCCTACTCATAGTGTGACAGCTTCCCCAGGAAGCTCGGGTGACATTTGCCTCACTTAATGACAGAGTATCAAATAGAGCCTTGGACGGTCCAACACCCACACACACACGTGTGTGTGTGTGTGTGTGTGTGTGTGTGTGTGTGTGTGTGTGTGTGTGTGTGTGTGTGTGTGTGTGTGTGTGTGTGTGTGTGTGCGCGTGTGTGTGTGTGTGTGTGTGTGTGTGTGCGTGTGTAGGTGAGAGACTTCTCGCTGGGCGAAGGCACGAAGCGTATGCTGAACCGACGCGAGAAGCGCGGGGGGGGGCAGCCAGTTTACGGGGACGACAGCTAAAATGGGAGCAGAGGAGAATGATGATGACAACCGTGTAGCGACCACCGGAGACCCTACGATCCGGCACTGAAGGTAGGACGGCGGCAGCCATCCGTGGATATCGCCGAGCAGACAGAACCACGAAAAAAACAAAGGCATTGAGAACGCACTGAAATAGAGGATCAGAGGTAAGTCTATGGCATGATTATTGAACGTACGCTATTCTGTTGAAAAGGGCGGTTCGATTCAATGGTTTTGATGTTGAATGATAAACAGTGTCATTCTGTGCGACCAAACGTCGTTTGTTGAATTGGTATTTCATATTCAGCCCGATCCATATTCATTAGCTGCTTCTTTGATTCTCCAGAAAGGACGCTGTCGTGCATTGACGTATCCAAAATTAGAACTGGACCAATCAATGATTATGAATTCAACGTGAATACACAACATTCACGTGTGCACATACGAGTGTCATCACACGGTGAATAAGAGTATGCCATTTATGCCATCGCTGAATGCATTAGGCCTACATGGTAGAGTGCTTCCCAATGAAGGATGTTGTTAATTATCTGCTTGAGATGACCTATGGTGCTTATGAGTTGAATATATTCAAATGATCGAAAACCGTCCCATCTGACCCGTGTTTCTGTACCCCCCCCCGCCCCGGACACCTGCACAGGAGGTGCCTCGCATGCACCCGTCGTACCAACCATGACCAGCCCCCAGCCCCCCGGCGTGAGCAGCTATAACTCCACCCCCGGGCCCTGGGACCCGGCCCTGCCCGTGGCCGTGGCCGCCGACGTCGGGGGGGGCCCCGTCTGGCTGTCGGTGGTGAACAGCGCGGTGAAGATGGTGCTGATCTCGGTGATCGTGTGTCTGTCCCTGTTCGGCAACGTGGTGGTGCTGCTGGTCTTCCAGAGGAAGCCCCAGCTGCTGCACGTGGCCAACCGCTTCGTCCTCAACCTGCTGCTGGCCGACCTGCTCCAGACCGTGCTGGTGATGCCCTTCGCCATCGCCGCCACCCTGCCGGGCATGTGGCCCCTGGACGCCCGCCTCTGCCAGGGCCTGGTGGTGCTCATGCACCTGTTTGCCTTCGCCGGCGTCAACACCATCATCGTGGTGTCGGTGGACCGCTACCTGGCCATCATCCACCCGCTGTCCTACCCCACCCGCATGACCCCGCACCTGGGCACCAACCTGATCGCGGCCACCTGGGTGGTGAGCCTCATCCAGAGCACGCCGCCGCTCTACGGCTGGGGCGCCATCGACTTCGACCGCCGCCACAACGTGTGCTCCGTCATCTGGTCGTCCAGCCTGTCCTACTCGCTGGCCGTGTGCGTCTTCTCCTTCTGGCTGCCCGTGCTCATCATGCTCGGCTGCTACTGGATGGTGTTCCGGGCGGCGCGCCGGCAGAACGCCCTGGTGCACCCCGTCCAGAGGCACTCCCCGAACCCCCAGCCGCAGGAGGCCCCCCCGCCACCGGTCCAGGGGCCCGGGTCGGACGCGGCGCCGGTCGCCGCCCCGCCGCCGCCGCCGCCCCCTGGGTACCAGGTGCGGGTGCGGCACCGACGCTTCCACTACCACTGCAAGGCGGCGCGGGTGGTGTTTGTGATCATGGCGTCGTACATCGTGAGCATGGGCCCCTACAGCGTGCTCAACACCGTGTCCTCGCGCTCGGGGGCCGCCGTGCCCCCCTGGCTGTCCTCGCTGGCGCTGGTGCTGTTCTTCGTGCAGTGCTGCCTCCACCCGTACATCTACGGCTACATGCACCGCAGCGTGAGGAAGGAGTTCCTGGCCCTGCTGTGCGGGCCCCTGTGCAGGCAGGGGGCCCCCAACCAGATCTCCGCCATGGAGAGCTGCCGGACGGCCGCCGACGGGCGCTCCGGCCCCCAGGGGGGCCTGGTCCCCGGCCTGGCCAAGCGCGTCTTCCCCCTGCACACGTGGGAGGAGGTGACCACGTCCTCCTCCCCCACCTTGGACAGGAGGTCGAGGGACAGCCGCAAGGAGACCACCTCCGTCAGCCTGAGCCCGGAGAGGGAGGTCCCTGTGGGGACCGCCTGAAGCTACGACCTGCAGCTCGGACTCTCGCTCCCAACCATCAGGATATACGTGTCATGTTGTTGTGTTTCGTTTTGTTTGTACATTTTTAGTTGCCTGTTATTGAGGCGGTTGTGAGAAGAAGAAAAAAGAACAGAACATGAAAGAGCGCGTCTCAATGGTCTACTGTTCAATTTGTCGTAGTTGATGTGTTATGTATATCATTTTTGCGGGCCAATGTGTGTCCTCATGACAGTTCTCTATTTAAATCAATGTTTTGTATATTTTCATATAGATGCAGTCGTAATCGGTTATCGATTGAACCAGCCATGCATAGGTCTGTTACCTTTATATGTTGCAGTGTTGTTGAAATCCAGGCTCACGTTTACGTTGTGAAAAGATTTTGCTGTAAATATGGGCCTTTCTGCTAAAGTAGAGATTTTCGGGGATTATCGTCTGCTATGATTTGATAATCATTGACTCGTCTGCCGAGGTTCAGAGATGACATCTGCCTTGTCACCTCTGAATCTCAGCTATCTTCATCACAGATATCATCTCTCTTTGTGTCAGTGAAAGCAAGCAAACTTGTAAAGCATATAAACTCAGGGTATTAATGTTCAAATGTTGAGTGGCCATGTTTTTAAGCATATTCTGAAATGTGTCAGTCACACTGCCGTGTTTGTTACATCCATTCTTATTTTTTTGTTTTTTTTTACCCAAACAAATGTGGAAGGTGGAAAACATCTATCTGAGCAAACAGGAAATTTTAGAAATTTGCCTTAGTCATTCTCAAAAGGAGGGGTAAGATGTGCCTCATCTGTGACAACGCCATGGTCAACCCTAAGAACAATGGCCGCCTTCAAAAGAATACACTGACAATGACCACAAGTGCATTGAAAATTACGCCAAAAGAAACAAAAAAATGAAACCACACAAGTCCAACTAGTCATTTGTGAAATCGGCATGCAGTTGGATGTTTTTCTTAAAACAAATAGATTTCCATGCCATAATGAATCTCTTTGAAGACATATGGCAAAATATACCTCATACCTGTTTTCTATTTTGCATCAAACCAGAGTTTTGATAGTGTTGTGTACCCTCACATATATAACGGACTGATTTCTGATGTACAGTACATACCATTACCTCAAGGCCCATTTGAGAAAAAGGCAATCTATTGAACTGAAGTGGTAGAAGGCATGGTCGCCTTATCTTTTGATTAGAGCTAAGTGCTGTACCCTGATTGAAGGTCTGTTAAGGTAGAGGGATTGAAACAATAAAAAAACGGCACTTTAGGGCACAAAGTGCAAAGGAAGATGGCATTTCTGCAAGATGCAGAATGAGCCATAGACAAACATGCTACAGATATATATATATATAACATTTTCATTTATCATTTTTTGGTCCACTAAAAAAGCTTTTAAAAAGGCTTCCTAAAGCACTGAATATTTTAAGATAAGCTCGTATGAAATTAGCATAGAAGAAAAAAGTTACATTGACAAATGTCTACAACGAAGGCATGTGGTTTTCTTTGGAGAAAAGAAAAAAATATTTGATATTAGGACCAAACTGTTTAAATTGTTTAATGAATCATACAGGCCTTACATCACCATAAACGAATGGATAGATGTATTGCTTATGTTCTGTACATAAAGAATTTTGGAAGTGCTTTTATAGTATATCTGGGTTAGTTCTATAATTGTATTTTCTTTCAATCGTCTGTATAGAACTCATTAAATTAAACGGATGTGTAAAATGTAAGATACATCTTTCTACCATATCCACTTGACTGATCCCCAGCCATGTATAACTCATTTGGTGAATAGTGTTGTCTTACCTTTATAACCTCCAGATCACCAGCTCAAACCGTGTCAAAGAAATAAACCGAAGCATACTTTTCCAAATAAGTATTTATCATTTGTAAAAATGTTACCAGCAGGGAGTGCCAAACCCACACAGTCCACACTGCTATTAACAACGGAAGAAGAATCTGCATTTCAGGTATTTGTAACTCAAAGTGTTCGCGAACATCGCTGTGCCGTGTACTTCATTATTCTTCAATCTCTATTGCGATGAACCCCTTGACAAACGTTCCATGGTCCCCAAGAAGTCACACTAACCTCCTACAATAAAAACATGTCATTTTAAATAAAAAGGCAGGAATGGAAAAACAATGTAGAGCGATCATGGTTATAGAGAGACCTCATTTATGAAATTACCACAATAATAAGCTGTTTATAGTCAAGTCTGTATATGCCCTTCACCTTCCACAAAAACAGAAAAAATGACTTTGTGTCACTATACTATACTATATACATGCATTTGAAAAGGTATGTATATATATATATACACATATATATATATATATATATATATACACACACACACACACACACACACACACACACACACACACACACACACATTCATACATAAAAACATAGATATACCAACGCATATTATGTCAATACAGCAGTAGAGATCAAAAGACTAATGATAATATAAAAAGTAGACCAAGAAAATGGGACGGAACACAGTTGTGAACTTTGATTTCTTGAGGCCTATTAGTTTACTCTTACATCCAAAATTATTAATATTAACAACAACAGCCAGATCTTTGGAAGTCACCTTTATGTTCAAGGAGCCAAAACCGCTCAAGAGCAAAAAAAAAATATATGAAACCCAAAAAATAGGAGCACATTCAACAACAACAAAAAAAAAAGAAGGATTTCTTGTTTTGCCCTTGCCGTTGTTACAGAGATAAGCAATTTTCTTTTGAGTCTTTTCACATAAATTCCTCTTCAGAAGCCGATGCTGAAGGGGCCTGGGGCTGCGATGAAACCTGTCCGCCTCACCCAGCCCTTCAGTCCACCTTGACCACACTGTAGATCTTATTCACAAACCAGAAACTGGAGAAGAAGCCGATGGTGCCTGGGGCGAGGAAGGAGAAGGAGGAAAGGGATGAGGGTTGAAGTAGACTGTCTCGGAATGAAAGAAGACATCACTAAACCTACAACTAAAGTAAGAAAAAAAGGACTATAAAGACAAAACCTCTGTCCCAGCCGACGACACCGACCCAACTCAGAGAAACACAACGCAAAACCTCCTGCCTTCTCTTCTTCTTTGGTGCACTGCAGCATTGAGCTCCAGAGAGGCGTTTGTGTAGGGACCAGAATGAATTGAAACAAAACCCCTGTACCCAAAGTGAAAGAATCAATTGTGGACGTCGAGGTACCGTCCGAGTGTCAAACCTCAAACCTCAGAACAAGCCGTGCTAACGTGGAAACGGCAGCAGGCGGTCTCTGTGCATCCGATAGCCTGACGGATCTCCCATTAGCGGCTGCCAACACGCCAGGATACTGCGAAGGGAGGCCTGAACCCTTGCCGTACCATTATGTCACGGGGGAAGACATGGAACGTATGACTTCCCTCAAGCCTCGCTCTCCAGGAGACGGGTAACATTTTAATTAGCCCAGCTTTCCCGGTGGCTGTTCAACAGGTTTCATGTGTTCTTAGCGCAGACTTAGTGTCTTACTGTCTGATCAAAGCAGGGTTGAGGGGAGACGGCGATAAAGATCATCAGGAGAGTTCTTATTCATAATAATAAGAACAAGCCGGATTTGGATTATTATCACAATCCGAGCTGGCAGTATAGGATTTAATACATGGCATCTCTTCGCTAAAGCTTGATGCTCGTTGGTTAGAATAACGTCAGCCCCCTGCTGTGATGATGGACCAATAGGCCGTCGTATCTAGCCCCCAGACAGCCACAGACCTGAACATTTCTCCTCCCGACGTCCAATGACATCGCAGCTAATTTTGTGGCCTAACTCCACTCACCTTCTGTCACAATTGTAACATGATGCAGTCATGTGTGTGTGCGTGTACACGCGTGTGTGTGTGTGTATATTTATGTGTGTGTGTCCTCCTCCTTCCCTTATTCAATCCTACGGTCTATCTGTGTGGTAGGGTCAGCAGAGAGGGAAGGATGTTGCCACTAAACAAGAGGCAGCAGCAGTTATTTGCTGGGGAAAGGTTTACCGAGGCCTCTGCGGCGCATATTACAGTCCTTTACAGCAACATTCAACCTCAACACGCCATGCCTCAGCTCACGTGGTCACATGGAGGGCGATGTAGTAACGTGCCGTGGGCGACGGATACATATATCAATTAATTAATGTGTCCATATATTTTACTCTTGAACAAATAATAGTTTGAAATGGTTGAAGCAAGTGTGTGCCCTTGTGCATGCGTGTGTGTCATCACTCGTAGTAACCAGGAAGTGTTATTGACGTTATTCTTTCACATCTAGTTAATCGAGATAAGCTCACAAAATGAAAAGGCTTGTACGGTTGGACTCCTTGGAGTCTCCTTCGTGTGGCATATCGTTTGTGTAGATATCATGACGTGAAAAAGATCGTTTACGTTAGCATTGAGCTTCTACCGTAAGTACATTGGATTTGTAAGAAGCAGCTAGCCACTGGCCATATAAATTGGGGTCCCCCCATCTATCCAGCACACATCTAGCTGGACACGCCCACTTGTGATTTCACAATGCTGCACATTTTTAAACTTGCTTGTAATGGCTAATCACAATCCCACCTGGTGGTATGATATGTCCCCTTTAAGGGTGAAATACAGCCACACTAATGTCATTGCTGTTCAACAGGTAGCTCTCATGCGGCAGCTCTCATGCACCTAATGGACGACTACTGTTGTTATCACGTGCCACACTGCGCGGATCGGATCATATTTCTTTCTCCCCTCCGATAACCGATCCAGTGTAATGGGCAAATATCGGCCTGATATCGATGCCGTGGACCGGATCGGGACAATTATAAATTTGAGGCTAAAATCGTGTTGCAATTCTTCCAGAATCAAAGTCTTTCAGATTCTTTGTAAAGATAACATGCCTTTTGGCTGACGCCTCTACAAGCCCTATAGACATAGAGGGTATGAATGAAAAAAATAAAAGGTTGGGATTTCTCTGGGTGGGGCTAAATGCTAGGGGCCTTGATAATGCAATTTGAAACTGGATTCTTTTACTGCGCAAGATGTGACCAAAGTCCAAATCCTTTGTTTCTGGTTCTCCCTTTCTCAGCAGAGAACCAAGCAAACAGTAGAGCAGTGCTTCCCGTAAGCGCTCCTTGATACAACAGGATAGAGATCCTGCCCTATTGAAACGACCCGCGCCCACCGCCATTGTCACACATCCAGATCACAGGCAGCCATTGTCAAGCCTCCACCCTGAAATCCCTCACCAAAAAATAAATAAATAAATTGTTTTACCTGTGAACAGGAAGAAGATGAGCACCATGATGGTGGTGTAGCCGAAGTAGAGGATGGTGCTGGCCGCGCCTACTATCTGTAGCTTGGAGAAGAAGTAATGGATGGCGTAGATGAACAGGTAGACGGCCGTGAAGCCACTGGTCAGGAACGATCGCCACCACCAGTGGTAGTCCTGGAAATGAGAAAACATTTAAGATTTTAATTAGGAATAAAAATGTACCAAAACATTAGGCTTGCATAAATATGTTTCTTCCTCTTCGTTTTGGTGGATGTAAAGGACGATAGACGTGCATTTGAAATAAACAAGAGGGCCCGGCACTGCTTCTTAATCACCTCGTGAATATGACCTGGTTATGTGAATGATTGTGATTGTATCGATGCGTGATTGTGAAGTCACTAAATTAGCAGTCATCTACATGTTTTGTGTGCACCGTTCCACTTCTAATTCATTAATCCATCCGTTTCACCGACCAGCACCCTTTTTCAACACACTTTTTAGGGATCCTACGAAATCTATAGGAGCCCTATTTTATTTGTGTTATTCGTGTTATGTCCCAAAAACTGTATGCTCAAAAGCTGTACAAATTGCCAGGCTTGTAGAACTTGTAAAATTAGTAATGGGTTGTTAAGTGGTGCACTTGAATTTCAACATTCTCAACAAACTGACCTTTCCCCAAGGAAAGTATGCATTGAACTTTGCATACATGCACCATTCGGCATGATGAACAACTCATGGTGCAACCCATATGGTCAGACCATTTAGATTGAATGCAATGTCCACAATTCAAAGGATAGAACAGGCCAAAGGATACAATACAAAGGATAGAACAGGCCACGTAGGATATTGAGTGTGCGATAATGCCTTGTTTAACCTGTTTACATTGATTGTTCAATGCACAAAATATATGCAGTCGCACCCAGCCACATTCTCATGAGTCTGGTGAACCAGCCATTGGAGGCTGCTTGAACCAGCCATCAACCACAGACTGCAAAGTTAACCTCCGGTAAACCTTCTCTTATGGCCTACCGATACAACTTCACCATAGCTACCAGGCTCACCGTTTCCTCCACGTAAGGTAGACTGCTTCTTTTCAAAATATAGTCTCATCTGTGCTCGATGTACGTAACCATGGGAAACGCCCCGATAATCCCCTCACCTCAGCACAGAGGTGGAAGTAGCAGAGCAGCACTGTCGCCTCAGAGCAGGTGATTAGCAGGATGATGAACACGAGGAACAGGAAGCCAAACATGTAGTACATCTGGTGGGACCTGAAGGACCAGACACACACACACAAAACACACTGAGGCAAATGCATAGCATCATTGAGTATGTGTTACGGCTTTGGGAAGTTAAAGCCACCGGAAGTGACTTCCGGACAAATCCGTACCAAATGCTGTTGAGGATGAAGAAGAGCTGGATGAAGATGCAGCCGAAGGGCAGGATGCCGCCCATGACGATGCCCGGGATGGGCTTGGTGAAGAACGACTGCTCCGGAATCTGCCGGGGAATCTGATTGGTTCGAACGGGCTGCTCGATGGCCTAGATGATTGGACGGCAAGAATCGTCCGGGAAGGTTAATCCGAAAGCATCACAAAATAAATACATAATAGTGGTAATATTTATAATTCTAATAATATAATAATTCGCTCTGAAATGACCGCTAAACTCACAGGTTTCTTGAAGCCAAAGTAGGCGCCCAGAAAGGTGAGGGGCACGGAGATCCCGAACCACAGAGCCAAAATGGCGACGAGGGTGCCAAAGGGGATGGCCGCGGAGGAACCCTCCACCCACAGGATCAGGTTCATCAGGAAGAAGTCTGCGAAGATGATCCTGGGATACGTGGGAGAGACGAGAGCGGAGGGGTGGAGTAGGAGAGGGAAGAGTCATTCAAGTAAACAAAAAAGCAGACTACTCACACCATGACCTTTATTTGGTCAAATATTAACTTTTAACTGGAGTGGTGAGCACCACCACCTCAGCTAACAATGACGACGGCATTGGAGGACAGGTAACAAGGAAATGACAGTGTAAAAAGACTGTATCGGTCGATTTTTCTTTCGTCATGATTTACAGATTTTTAATTGAGACATTGTAACATTTGTTATCATCATTGTGTCATTTTTATGATGTAAATTGAGGGAGGCTTAGCCTGGCAATCCAGACCCACATCTAGAAAGCTGTAGGGTCTGGCAACGAGTAATGAAAATGGCCCAACTCGAGGGGCGGCACCAAGCATGCATTTGAAAATATCAGAAGGATACAAGGGGTGACGTATCCAGACCAGTGGAGCTAACCAATAAATAAGACTCTTGCTGTATCCGGTCGGTAAAAAAGCAACGCTTTTGGCCTGCCTATATTGATACATCGATGTGATTGATTAATGTTCTGGGCCATGGGAGGCCCAGAACACAAAAAAAAAAATCGGCATAGGTATCGGCCCCAAAGAAATTCCAGATCGTCGATCCCTAGTCTCTTGAGTCTGCCCGTTCAGATTACAGATCCCAGCCTCCAGCACCATGATGGCTCGAAACAAATACGACGCGGAGAAAAGGGAAACAAACCGTTGGAACTGGATATGAGCGGCTCCTCGATCGACAGACAACATTCTAAAAAGGTCTCATTTGAGACACTAATATCCAACCAATATGCGTGCGATGAAACAAGAGAAGGACACTCGACCTACCCCGGGCAGAGCAGGGCCGTCAAGAGGACGTTGGTCTTCCACTTCTCCCCCCCGAACGCTGAGGGAGCAAACAGCAACCATCGGTGAAAAAGAGAAACGTGCCAGTACAATAACGAGGTGGACGGGGGGGGGTCCGTACTTTTGTAGAGGCGTGCGGATACGTAGCCGGCCGGTGTGCCGAGGAGGACCCAGAGAACCACGGCGCACGTCATCAGAGCTCCGCGGTTGGCCGGGCTGAGGAAGCCCAGGCAGGCCAGGACTAGAGAGAGGCAGACAGACACACACCCGTCACTGAGGTCCAGCATGGAGCCACACGGTTAATGAGCCACCGTGTCAGCAATGCAATTGAAGACAGATTAAGAATCTTTGAACGTCACGCGAGTCCCACCGCTTGCGCCACGTCTCAAAAATCAATACATCAGGGGGAAGAGAGATAGTTGAGGTATATATATTGAATATTGCTGCCAACCCATCTAAAAAACTAAAAACATAAAAAGTTTTCACCAACTACAGCACATAATTTAAAATAGATAAATATAGAGAAACTAAAGGTATTTTGCATACACTATTCAAATCAAGGGGCAACATAAGAGTTTATGCCATAAAAATGTTCAATGTTCAACTTGTGTGCGTCGCCATGACAACAGTGGCTAGAACGGGAGGCAACCAGGAAGCGCGACTTTATTTACGACCACTTTCTGTGTTGAAAATTAAACCCATTTGCGCGAAGGATCATTGACGGATGGGTAGAAGCCGTTTAGGTAACTATTGCTCAGCATTTGCCCTATTGGACGCATGTTTCTCAAAGAATAAACAGCAGCCCAGACAGGATGAGCAATTGAATGAATTAAAACAGAAGTAGCAATAAAGTAGAGACAGTAAAACTCCGGTCAGGTGCCGGCCTTTACCTACTGCAACAACTTAGGAAAGGTCATTGGATTGGTAAAGGAAGGGCCTGTGTGGATCATAGCGTTTAGTGCGCATTGCCTTCAGAGCAATAGAGAACTAAAGTGAAACGTCACGTTGTCCTGGCCACCAGATTTTCAGTTCTAAACAACCGAACGAGAGATGCCGTTTTCCATTGCTTCCATGTGTTGTTTCTTTCTAAATGAATATAAATCAATTTCAAGAGGTGAAAATCACTACAAATCGAAACATGGCGAGGCGTTCATGTATTCCCCTGGGCTATTAAAAGGTAAAGTTTGCGCTAGCATGAAAGATAAAGTTTATAATGTAACGGTAAATTGGCTCAATCTCAATATTACTTGCATCATTGGTAAAGCAAACTCGCAAATCAATTCCCAAAAAAGATCGTTCCTTTTCTATAAAACGTTCGTGTGGCATACGATTTCCCCTTGTTCATTTGGTTTGTGTCGAACCGAAAATCGGTTGCTACGGAAACACGCCATCGCACTTTAGTACTCTATTGCTCTACAACCAACCATCAAACAAATGATAAAAGCAGAAAGAGGATGCTCACAGAGTGTGATGAAGGTCATGATGAAGATCTGGGTGCCCTGTCCGAGGAAGACTGACAGTAGCATGCCCTTCCTGGGGGGCCGGAAGACGTCGCCGTGCACCTGCTTCCAGCCAGACTCCTCCTGAGCGTCCTCCTAGGAGGGGGGGGGGGGGGGGGGGGGGGGACAACAGAGAGACGATAAAGTGAAGCACTGCAGGGTTCTCTGACGTTTTATGGAGCGGAACAGCCAGTACCCCGTTAGTATCGGAGTGAACAGGCCACTATTGGCAATCAGGGGAGAAATAATTAGGTAAGTAGATCATTATAAATGGAGGTGTTTGAAGGAGAGGTTTACCCAACATTTAGCCCATTAGCTCCTGTGCCAAAAGCAGCAGAGGGGGAACATAGTTTATAGAAAAAATAACTATATCCCTCCCGCTTTTCCCTACCAGAAGACCCAATTTCACCACCTTATATACACATGGATCAGAGTAAATAGTCTTACGTAGTTTATTTGGACTTTTCCTGATGGTGTCGGAACCTTAATCAAGTCCTGTGGAACGTCATACAATTTTTAAATAGCTATGTATTCTCATACTGGTCATACTTAAGTCAAATTAATGCTTCAAATTTTTTGGGGGATATTATTTTATAGATTAGATAAATTAGATATAGATTAGATATAGATTATTATTCTATCGGCACAAGCAAACATGTGTCCGTATTTTGTTTGCAACCTCGTTTGCAACCTCCATTTCAATTGCTCCTAGCTATTCCTGTTAGCCACATAGCATTATTAGAGGCAGGGATAAGAGGAAGAAACCCTGAAATGGCATCTATCTTTACCTGGTCCACCTGGTTGTATCTCGCTATGTCCTTATGCAGGGTTCTCAGCATGATCATGGCAACCATGCCAGACAGGAAGAGGACAATGACTAGCGAGTTCATGATACTGGAAAACACATCGGTCACACCACAGCATCAGCAAACAGGTACAAAAACAAACAAATCAAAGAAAACACACAGGCACACTCTAAATGCTGGCGTACAGTAAGTAGAAACTGTTCAACCTAAGAATCCACGCACAAAATCCCAAATGTAGTATGTCACCATACCTGAACCACTGGATGTTGGTGTGGGGCATGGATACCAGGATGTAATCCCATCGGGAGGCCCATTTGATGGCGTTGTTCTCCTGTGAAACACACAATTTATACGTCACTACAGGCTATTGATCCAGGTTAGGCACCAGTGGCACCGACAGACAGACGCACAGAATCACACACACACACAAATGTTGTGAAATCCTACCTCAAAGCTGACCGAGTAGGTGTATGTTATCTTCAGGTCGGAGTCAAATGTTCCGAAAACATCCATAGGTACTGTCCCGCCACACGCCGGTTTATTCTCGTCCTCGTGTTTGATACTGTCCCGCGACGAACACACAACAAAAAACATTACAGCAATACAACCAGGCGCTAAAGTCAATGAATAAACATGTTGAGGAAACTTTTAGTCAATAATAATAGATTCTGCATTGGTTGCGTCCATCAGCGTAGGGGGATTGCATGGTAAAAAACAAAAAAAATGCTAATCGTGAGATTAGTTGATTGTGTATCCGAAATTCATTGGCAAAGCAATCCATGGTTCCATAATTTCAGTAGGATGGATCGCGAATGCGTCCGAGATTCACATCACATTTTCCACATCATTCCAGTTACCAGTGCTTTATAATGACAATTGTGGCCTTTTGACCAGGCCACAAATACATACCTCCTGGGCTCCATAGTAGCAGCCACCAGCCTTGCACCTTTCCATCCTTCGTCCCCTCCACTGTGGTAAGTGATCTTAATGTCCACATGGTTGAACATATAGAAGCTGTTTTTTATATTGAAGTTGGCCTGGAGAAAGAATAAGGTATTTTTAAACTGAAAATGGTCACTCGTAGATCCACATCGCTTTACCTTTAGAGAAATTGCTTCAATACCACAATATAGAGCAAAAAGACAATAATTCAATTGAGGTATTTTGATGTCAACTGTAACTCAAAGCGATTCATATATCAAGGGGAAGCTCTACCCTAGCCACGGCAACCATTCTTCCAACCTCTCTAAACGCTATATCCCACCGCAACCTCCTGTATTATTCGGACGCCTCAAGACAGACTTAAAAGATACTTTAAAATAACACCGGACTTCAAGATGCATGCATCTTTATATTTATATATCTTAGTTTAGTCGTCTTATCTCAATTTACCTTACAAGAAATTTGGGACCACTGCCAGTGCCAGCTAATCGCTACTTCAACCATCATTGCCTACAATGAAACCTTTGAATAGCGATAACATTACCTCATGAACACACATTTTGATACTCTGTATTCATTACTATACTACTATGTACTCTTATCAAGTGCAAATTATAATGAACATGGTTATATCGTCAATCTCAATTATGGGACAGAGCCTCTGTCAATTTATAGTGTAGACTTATACACTAACACGATTAACAATTGAAGCTCTGCCTCTGTCAGAGCTTCAATTGTTAATCGTGTTAGTGTATAAGTCTACACTATAAATTGACTTTAGAACAATGAGTATTGGTTTACAGTAGGCCTAAAAGTTTAAGAGAACACAAAAGTTCATTTTTGCTGATCAAGTAGAAAGACAATGCCTTCCCCCGTGCACCACTCAAGGTTACACCAGAGCCCATAGAAGAAAGTGAGCCAGTATGTGGCTCATCGGTTACAACTCCATGTTCCTCAGATCCGACTCACATTGATAACGCAGGCGTCCTTGCCATTGCCCTCAGGGGTGACGTAGCAGCCAATTGGAAAGCCCGGATTGCAGTACTTCTGACCCTGCTCTACATCATAGCACCAAGTGACAGGCATATTGTCAACGATCCTGGAGGAAAAATTAACATCAGCCAAACCTGCTTTGCATGGGATTATTGTTGTAAAAATGTTGTACCACAGTGAACAGGTTGGTTTACCAGTGATGCTGGTAGTTCAGCTGCATTCCACGCTTAAGGAAATCCAGTTTTTCTCCATCCTCCTTGTTACCCTTTTTATACACTTTTGTGCATACCTTCTTGCATTCCACTTTTTCATCAAAATTGAACTGTCAAAAGAGAAAAGATTGTGACCTTAACTTAATGGCTTTACATGTTAAGATCTCCTCCCATTTTCCATGGGGACATATTACATATTTACTAGTCATGATTCTCACTTTGTATGGGGAACTCTCAATTCTTTCACCAAACAACACCTGCCCCAGGTTCTCCGATGGTCTGCTCTCCTTGTCATCTTGGCAGAAGTCAAACCTTTTGAGAAATGTGCAACAATTACAAATAAACACCTTGAACACATTCAGTGAAACCACACTAGCCATTGAGAAACACGTACACGTCATATTCGTAAGGTAGGACCGATTCCACTGAATCCAACCGATTCACGAACAGCTGAATCTGAGTCTGTAATGAAACAAGAGTTGTATCGGTCAGTTGAGAATGTCACGAGTAGTTTGAAGCCACCTGTGCCCGCCCAGCAGCTCATTGACAAGCGTCATACATTTTCGTCTGTCTATGCTACCCTTGCAACACACGCACTACTAAATAGTAGCCTACTATGTTTACTTACAACTGATAGATGCTACGTGTAGCCATGTAAAAGAAAGACGCCCTACGGTAAATATTAAGTACATGCACCTTAGTCAGATAGCATTCTGCTAGCAATGACGGTAACGTTACTACTTGCCTTAACTATGCCAATGTGGCAGCGGTAGTGATTGCAACAGCAAATATTAGCAAATTAATTGTTGTTTGTTTAGATGAATCAAGAAACTCAGGCCCAAAGAGAAAAAATAACAGATGTGTATCTATGTAAATCAAATGCATGATCAAATAATGTTCTTTCACTTTACCTGGCATTCACCCTCTTCTTTAACCTCCTTACAGAAACTTACTGGAGCTAAACCCGGAAGATAAAAAGCTGAACACGAATATAACACAGACAACGCGCATAAGGGTAACAACCCAAAGTTCGTTCGAGTCTTCATTTTAACTCGGTTTCGCTTGTTGTCCTGGTCTCCTGGTGTATAATGCGATTATTACAAGACAACAGGATAATGGACCGTCGACTAGCTATTAAGGGTTAGCTCACTAGTTAGCCTGCGCTGCTGCTGCCGCTGCTGCTGCTCGGGTTAATGATAAGGTGGGCCGAGCTGCCTGTCACGGTGGCTGAATGAACACTGCTGTCCCGCCTACCGCTGTCATTCCAGGACTACCTCCAGGGGGATGAGGAGAGAACAAACTGGAAATTCAGGAAACACGATCGTTCCACGACCTCATACCGTCCAACCGTCCGAACCATGCTATGTAGTAACTTAAAACGGCCGACACAAAGGGACATTTATTTGTTTAGATACCCAAATCAAAACCGAAGTTGAAGTTAGCTCCCTATTTGCAGCCTGGACAGGATTCGACCAGGAAAAGAGTCAATTTGTTTTAATGACAAACACATTACCACTGGTATTGCGGTATGTTTATTAATCAAAAACAATATATTTGTAGTGTGATATTTCCCACTCAAGGAACCTCAACCATGTTACTTTCCTATGAGACAGCATTTCAGCTGTCAAATAATTAAATAAAAAAATAAAAAATGAAACGCAAATAGACTAATTGCATTTAATCACTAAGAAGAATGAGGGCTGACGCCCAGATCTATACTAGAAAGTTCACAGCATGATTTAGACTTTTTAGAGCCCGTTTTCACTCAGGACCCCCCATGTCTATCTTCACACATTTGAACACTTCACGTGGGGCCCTCAAGTATAGGATTCAGTCTGGCCCGAATGCTTTTTCCCACTGAGAACCAATCAAAAAGATGGCTTTGGTTTTTCTGTCTTTTCAGCTGTCCTGATTTGATTGAAATTAAAACAGTGTCTGGGGAGTCTTGTCTGTCTGTCTTGTCAGTCTGAGTACCGACCTGACATTTCTTCTTTATCATCTATTGATGTACAAGATAGATAGATAGAATCATCAACCTCCTGGATTTCCCCCGATAGCGATTTATCACATAATAAACCATTCGATGATGTTAAATCTCATTTGGGTCTAAGCCCTCCTAATGGAAAAATCCTAGAAGCGCCCCTGGAACCGACCTACAAATTCTCTCTCTTGTATGCGTTGAATTAGATGGAATAAGCGTGATTAGATTAGATTCGATTTGATGCAATGAGAATGTCTAAATTATAGATATACATTTTTTTCAAATCCCACCGGGCAGCAAGAAAGCAAGATTTGTAGTGTTAATTAGCCTAATATAGATGAGATAAAACGCCCTTCCATTGATTAAAACATGTTATTTGAAACGTTAGAGAGAAAGCAAAACTACAATTTTGTTAGATTCGCTTTATATTTCCATATACTTTAATGGGATGGAGATCAGACTCTTTAAAATTGTATTTGATGATATCTGTCGAAGCAGTGTAAAGTTCTCTTATCATCGTTTTGACACATCTGTCCATGTCTCCCATGGCCGAAAGAGGGCAGTATAATGATATCGCGTCTGCCTCAGCATCTGGCGCTCCAAGAAGAAGAAGTAGAAAGAGGCGGGGTGGAGAGCTCTATTTCACCGCGTTTGCTCCTCGCTAAATGTTTGCTTAGCTAGCCAGTACCAGTGTATCTTGGAGATAGCCCAGAAGACAAAGCTTGGTGCCGAATAAGTGGATGCAATAATCTGAAACGGTAACCCGTCTCTCTTTTCTAGTACATACGGTCATTTTCTGGCAACTATTGTGTTTCTAATAACATGGCTTGTTAGCGTTACCTTCATTTCAACCATCGCCATTTTACCAATTTGACTGGGACAGTGCTAGCAGATAAGACGACCGCTTCTCCGCTTGGGCGACGATTGATACAATTCAAATAGCTGAGTGTTGTGATGTCAAATTTCATGATTTACCATCCACAATGAAAGTATATCTCTCTTTTGCAGGCCTTGGCTCTACTCTCTAACGTTACACTATGGCAGAGGCGGACAGACCGGGAAAACTGTTCATTGGCGGTCTCAACACCGAGACCAACGAGAAGGCCTTGGAGCAGTACTTCAGCAAATATGGCAGGATTGTTGAAGGTTAGATTGAGTTTAAAGTATTTATCTCGGTTCGTGATTTTAACCAGGTCTACCGTTTATATTTTATTTGATAGTTTGTGACGTGTAATGGACACTTGTTTTATTTAAACTTGTAATAGTAACAATTCCAGGCATTTTGTGCTTTAGACATCATTCTATGCAGTTTTGTGTTCAGGACTTCCGTTCAATGTTTTGCGCAACTGGCTTGAATGGAAAACGTTAGGCTTCGATGCACATATAATAAGCAAATTTTAATTCTCATTTCAGTTCTCTTGATGAAAGATCGTGAAACCAACAAATCAAGAGGTTTTGCTTTTGTTACATTCGAAAGTCCAGCCGACGCGAAGGATGCAGCACGTGAGATGAACGGCAAGGTAACAACTTTTGCCAAAACCTCACGTTGAACTGCAGTTTGAAAGAATTCGTCATCGAATGCTTTTTTTTTTTTTTAATAGTCCCTCGATGGCAAGCCGATCAAGGTGGAGCAGGCAACAAAGTCTCAGTTTGAAAGTGGAGGCAGGCGTGGACCGCCACCACCCATGCACAACCGCAGCCGGGGTCCACCTAGAGGACCCAGAGGCTCCCGGGGAGCCCCCAGTGGCATGAGGGGCCCTCCTTCCAGAGGTACTTTCAGCAATGAAATGTGATCACCGTTGGCATATGGCAAAAGACAGTCTGGATATGTTGTACATCATGTTAATTTATGACCATCTGTGTTTCTTGTTTGTCAAAAGACTACTATGATAACCCAGGGAATGTAGACCCCTTCTTTAAAGGGATGTCATCCAGAGGCCCCCCTCCCCTCAAGAGAGGGCCCCCAGTCCGCAACGGTGGCCCCCCACCCAAGAGGTCCGCACCGTGTAAGTATGGGGGGAATACAACAGTGGCTTATTTATTTTTCTTCGGATCAAACACTAAAACAAAACTAGTGCTTCTGCATGCTTGTATCACCTGGTCTACAACTGCTTATGTTCTGACAGATTTCCTAACGGTTGAATGGGAATCATCTATATTGTATGTGCATATGAATAGTGCTTTATTGCTTCAGAAAATGTCTGTCACCTACTAGGAAACGGATGGTATATATTTGAGGGTTTCTTTTCTACATTCAAAATGTATTGGAGGCCACCAAACAGATTTCACGGACAGTTGAAGTAAAACCCTGGTCGCATGGTGCTTTCTCAATCGCACCAGGATTGAGAAAGCATAGTTAAAATATACTCCACGTAAATATATTTTGCATGGTATTTTTGGCGGCGAATGTTAGGTGTACGTTGTGTACCTGCTAGTAGCTAACAAATTGCAAAATAACGATTTCGGCTGGATATCAAGGAATTTGAAAGTTCAGTACTATCGGGTTATGTTAAATCCACACGGGAATCATGTTTTTAAAAATGATGGTCTTATGAAAAGGATAGAAGGTCCTTTCATTTTTTTTAACACCCTAACCCACAAGGAGGTATCGCAAATTAATATAGGCTTTTATAGATGGGTAGATAAATACAAATGTTATGTAGTGTTTTAAGGGTCAATATTGACTGTAAAAAGTATAGAATTCAGTGTTTCCCGCAGGATTTTTTTCAGCAGCGGTGGTGTGGTCCCCGATCCCTCTAGGGGGGTCCGGGGGCATGACCCCCCGGCCGAATTTTTTTTGTACCCTTTACATTGGAATGCATGAATCTGGTGCACTTTGAGAGGAGAATATGCACTTAAATCCTATTCAAACAGTCCTGTGTATTACTGTAGATGGGATTATTGGTGTTGTAACTTTGCCTTTTGTGTCTTCATTTACAGATTTTTATATTTTTGTATAGTAATATTTAAACAAAAAATGCCACAACGCAAATATAATTTGCACAATTTATTTACAGATTTTTGCCTAATGCTTAAACACTAAACATGGTTGCTATGCCCAAAGCATAACTGTTTTTTTACATAAGAGACTTTGTTCAAAAATGAAATCTCCTGCAACAATGGGCCAAACACATCTTTTTAAATTATAAACCTAACTAAAATTTGAAAAGAACACAGACTCACACACATAAAAAATAAAGCTAATTGAATACCAATCAGTGTGAGCCTTAGCACTACAAATAGACCTCAGGTGAGCTCAGCTCCTTTGTGAGACAGTGAGAGTCAGGGGAAGAGGACAAGAGAACGATGATAAGCTTGTTATTGCTTAAAACACTTCTTCTTAGTCTTGGGAGTCAAAAAGTGATGAGAAAATTATAAAATAAATATAAGTCATACATAATAGAAACTATTCATGATCTTTTAAGAAGTCCTTAGGTTTTTTCCCTGCATTTATGCTAATGACCACATGCTTACAGGCGATTAGCATAAATCCCTAACTAAAATACGCGATGAAAACGGATTTTATATGGCAATAAAGAACAACATCGGATCTAACAGTATGGATTCATTTTTCAAAGTTCCCAAAAATACCTAGGCTATAAATTCCTGACTGGATATAAGCTCCTGTAAAGGCTATGAGTGATCCCAAAAAGAGCGACAACACGCACACACACATAGGCCTACACACACACACACACACAATACTAGAGGAAAAACGGCACGGAGGTTGCGGTTTATAGATACAATAAAATGAATGAGGCTCAGAGGGTTTTTAACACTGGTGGTCATGTAGCGACACATTTTAGCAACTTACTTTCTCTCTCTCTCTCTCTCTCTCTCTTTCCTTCTTTCTTCGATCTTCCGCTTCACTCGCTACTGCTAGAATCAATGTAACTTTGCAACCGTGTAGGGTAGCCTACTGCCAACAACTGCCACACTCGCTGTGTATTTTTCTTGATGTTGGTTACGTGACGATGTGCCGCGTGCTGCGCAATTGACGTTACGCGCTGTACATTTTCTAAAAGGAGCTACGTAAAAAAAAATAATAATTAGGAGAAGGATTTTTATTGCAGCGGCGGAGAAAATTCAGCAGCGGCGTGTGAACGTGGGGGAAACACTGGAATTACTTCAATGTACACAGACCGATCATGCTTAGTGCTCTGTGTATGGTCACCCCTGAAAGGCCCATTATGCAACACTAAAAACTCTGCATCAAATTATTTCAAATGCGTGTGCCCTCAGCCTGAGACAAACATATTTCTATATTGACTCCAGATGTTGTATTTCTGTGCTAAAGTTTTTTTTGCCCTGGGTGTAACAGCACCAATGTCGGGTGACCGGGATCCCTACGGGCCTCCACCCCCCCGCAGAGACTCCATGTCCAGGAGAGAAGACTACCCGTCGCCGAGAGATGACCACTACAATTCCAAGGACAGGTAATTGAATACAGTAACCAAACCCTACAACTGCATGGTTTAAAAGCTTGCCTGCTCAACGTGATTGCATCGTGTTTTTTTTTTTTTCATTGAAGTATATTGACCCCTGTCTCAACAGCTACTCCAGTAGAGACTACAACTCCAGGGATTCGAGGGACTATGCACCCCCGTCCAGAGATTATTCTTACAGAGAGTACTCCAGTTCCAGCAACAGAGATGACTACGGCTCAATGTCGAGGGGATACAAGTATGTTCAAATGACACCACCTCTCTGCTGCTCCTCGGTTTGGTGCCACCACAAGAGTCGTGTGTTCTACAAAAACACTTGAAGCGATTGAGCGTCTTTGCAGACTGCAGTTAGAATTAATGTATACATTTGTTTCAAGACCATGCCCTAGCCTTTGTTTTGTATTGATATCGTAGTCTCCGCAACATGTACGTCTGTAGTGCATTGTCGGGTATATGCCATTTAAGATGGCCCGATAATTCCCGGCATAGTATGATCTATTCAAAAGCGAAATCCCTTTGATGACCGCATGATGCTTTGGCTGTTTGGAGTGTTTGGCAGGTAAAAAAACAAAGGTATGTAATAAAGATGCTAACTTGTGTGCAGTGAGCGCGACGGCTATGGCGGAGGTCGGGAGCCCAGGAGCTACATGGAGCGCCCGAGTGGCGGCTCCTACCGAGACTCGTATGATGGTTACGGTAAGGCATGACCCCATTTGTCTCATAAAGGGACCTTCCTCTGACTCCAGCCCAAACAGGACTGCTTGATCGACCTGAGGAAAAAGAGAAAAACGCCATATCCCCCCATCTCAAATAAACAGAGGCCGCTTTGTTACGTTCGTAACGTCCAAAGGGAAAGTTGTTAAAGCCAACCTCCTTAACAACTTTTGGAGGCAGCGCAAAATTCCCTGAGCTACATAGGAACTTTTTTGAGTTGTAAGATAATCACTTGATATTTTTTCCGTTGCATTTCAAGCAACAATCGGCGAAGAAATCAGTCAGTCAAACTCATCAAGGCAAACTGTTAAACTGTCTGCAGGAGTGGGCATCTATAAAGGAATCTCAAAAGGTCCCTGGAACGTCCTGTGGACCGCTCCGTGTCTGTGCTTTCCAAATCACTCCCTCAAGGAGTAAATATCCCTCCCCAAAAAACCTGTCAAGAAAACTCTGTCAACCACATGCTTATCTGCAGTTCTGATCCATGGAGTTCTAAAAAGGAAAAACAAATGTCTACTTCACAACAATGGCATGCTGAAAGAGGCCCTCATTTTCCATGTAACTTCCCTTAAGCTGGAAAGATTGTTCAATTGTGTTGCCTGATTTAAAAAGTGTAAAATTGTACCCATAGTTAGTCTGCCGAATGATGTCAACACTATGGGCAATATTAACAAACTAAAGTATAGTTACTCTTCGAAAACAGCATAATGTCTGTTGGCAAAAAAAAAAAAAGTGGTCAATCGGAAGTGTATTTTTTTTTTTAAGTTGAAAATTTGCCAATTACCTCACCCCATTGACCCTGCAGGTAACTCTCGCAGTGCCCCACCCTCACGGGGCCCCCCGCCCTCCTATGGTGGAAGCAGTCGCTATGACGACTATGGCAGCAGTTCCCGAGACGGCTATGGCAGTCGTGACAGTTACCCGAGCAGTCGCAGCGAGCCCTATCCGCCTAGCCGCGGGGAGCGCAGCATGGGAAGGCCCGAGAGGGGCCCCCCTCCCCCGGTCGAGAGAGGCTACCCTCCTCGTGACTCGTACGCCGGCTCAAGTCGCGGAGCCCCCCGGGGGGCCCGCGGGGGCCCTCGGGTGGATAGAGGAATGGCCCGCAGCAGATACTGAACACGAGGACAATCGGAATAAATGCCACAACGTTCTTTTTCACTGTAAAGTTACATGTGTTGTCGAGCAAAGTTTTGGAATGGGCCGACAAAGTTGACCCCGTTGCCATGTCTTATTCTGTGGAGTATGAGCTTGTCCACTGTCTTTCCTCCCACTTTTACCATTAGTTTTTAGTTAAGTGTAAAACGTTTTTTATAAATATACATATTATTTCTGCTGCCAGTGTAATGGTTCAGTCACATGTTTTTATTTTTTACATAGAGCTGTGAAAATCTGCTTTGCCCCTTAGTTGTTGCTTTCCTACAATAAAGTTATTGGCCAGACATTGTTTATAGCTAATTTCTCTTTTAAAACACGACCAGTAATATCAACCTGACACTACTAAGTAAGCATCCTGATGTTACCCCACAAACTGCACTAAATGGCTTGGTTAAAACTTTTCCTACCTGAATAATTAATCTGCTGACCTGAGGTAACTCTAAACCAACATGTACTCTCAACTGGTCCTCCTGTTCCATGGGGAACAAGCAAAAGTCACATCATCTGAAACTTTCCTTGGAAATGGATCCGTCATCATAGTCAAAGTATGAAGGCTTTCATCCATCTAACCAAAGACCCCAACAACCAAACTCGAGTATATGCAACTCAACTGATAAGCCAGCAGCTGGTAAGCAAAGCAAACCTCTTTGTTTCTCATCTGTAACTCAGTTTATCATTGTCCTGTATTCCTATCTACTCTCAGCCAATGGCCAACCCATACCTCAAAAAATCTGAAAGCTCCAACTGAGTTAGGGTTAACATCTAGCCCTTTCACCAACCAAAATTGTCAACAGAAGATATGGTCCTCGGTCGACCAATGAGAATCGGACATCCAACTTGCCAACGGTTTCCAAGATTGCTGAAGGGCACAACTCAAACCATTAAACAAAATCTTTTTGTCGAAGGACATGTAGTTTCTTAGCGAAAGGATTATGTGCTAAATTGTCATTCTTAGATCACTTAAAGCATTGTGTCACTTTCAAAACCTTTCCTATCATGCAATTTCAAAAACAAATGGACTCCTGGACCCAACCGACTCCTTGATGACAAACTGGAAGCTCGACCCCTGAAGTGCCAAACAAACTGAGCCGGACCATAGACGACGTGGTTGTTTCAAGACATTTGGAAATACCTGATTAGCTGTTGGCTATGAGCTGATATTGGTGTTCTTTTGCAGGATGAGCTGTATGCTGAGATGAACTTGGTTTTTGCACCATATCGGCGTCCTCTTTGAGTCCAGGACCAGTAGTGTCCCCCCTAAACTCATGCAAACAGGTATGTCTCCTAATCGACAAACTTTTTTAAACGGTACACATTAATGTGATAAGACGAGTTATGTGTAGCATGATCTACTTGGTAGGTAAAAAATCGTATGGAGCAGCATGTGACTACGGTTCACAAGTTTAGGAATACCCAGGGTGGAGTTATTGCGTAACTTAAATGCATATGAAGTACATTTAGTTGGAGGTTGTGTCATTGCTTAAAACGTGTAATAACACTCACAAACAAAATGTAAACTTATACTAAATTCAGTTTTCTGTACCCAAGTGTTTCAATTTATGTTCCTTATTTATGGAAATATTGAGGATACAGTAAATGTGATTGAGTATATGAGTTATCCTATATAGCCTTTTTGAGATTGAAATGCTCTTAACTGTTAACTGTCCTGTGCCATGCTGCAGGTCACTGTTCCAGTGGTGAACTGTATGTCCTCAGCGTTTGGCATCAACAGTACGGGACAAGGAATGGCAGACTTTCAAATTAAGGATTACTCGTTACAAAAACATATATATTTACTTCATTTTTAATAAAAAATTCAATGTGTATTTTGTCTCATTTGTTGACGTCGAACACCTCTGGGCATTTGGCCATATTCTATATGTAGGCTATAAAAATATGGATAATAAGTTCTGTTCTAGTGTGCAAAGCTCAAACCTTGACTTGACTGCATGTGGCTGTAAATGTAATGGATTGGTTTACTAAATATTTTTAAACATACACGAAACAGTTAGCTTATTTCTTTGCATTTAAAGACTAGTTTGAAATATGATAACGTTTCCAATGGTTATATAACGGGTTATTTGTAGATATTTTACTGAATAAACAGTTCAGTTATGGGTTGTTAAATCGCTGGAAACAAACGAATTGACCATCTCCCATTCATAATAACAATGTCGTTTGACTGCATCAGGATTTAATATAATCACAAGATGACCAATGTTTATGACTGCAGTTGATGCACAGCATGGTTTTCAACAACGGTACACCGGTCCCAAACCGGTTTCAGATAAGCAGCCGATGTAAGTTCCCGGTTTGCCGATAGGGGTGATCATCAGTCTGTTGTCCGGTAGCACGTTTTTTCTTGCAGAATTGCGGATGTGAGTTGCATACATTGATGCGGAAAAGAGACGTCCGATTTTGAAATGCATGTTTAGATAATGTTCAACACTCGGCGCTATGAATCCCGAAGAGCAAACGGTGACTTGGCTGATATCGCTGGGAGTACTCAGTTCTCCTAAAAAGAACATAGCGGACCCAGAGGACTTTCTTAAAACATCGCTTAAGGATGGAGTCGTTGTGTGCAAACTTATCGAGCGAGTTGTACCTGGCTTCACTGCCAAGGTGAGTCCAACTAGGCCCTCTTTTTCTTGAAGTTTGTTGACATGTGAATGTAAACGTCCCTTCTAAAAGTCCCCGAAATAGAAGGGAGTGGTTTAATCGATTATACACGAACAAGAAACACTAACTCCGTGGTTATTTCTTTAATCCTTTTAGTTTCGTCAACATTAAGTGGAAAGGTGACACAGAAATTGCAGTTAAGATGACTTTATTTATTTTTCTTCGACGGGAAGACGTTCCGCATTCTTCACCACCCTCAAAATGTTTTGTGAAAAAAAAGGTGATCGTAACTGTTCAACTTCCTATACAGCTTGCCTGTAGATACAGGCGGCTGAACAAAACAATTATGCTTATCTGATCCGGGCTACTTTCAACAACGTCGACGTTTTATTCGGCCCTGTGTTGTTGCAATACTTAAGAAGTTGAGGAAGGTAAAGAATGATAAATAACAGTTGCAGGGGTGATGAATCGTCACTTCCGCCTAGAATGCTGTTACTCCAGTGCGCGCGCCCCCTGAGCAAGCGGTAGCGGCTTCATGGTTGAGCCTCCTGCATGGAGGAGACGAAGCCCTATAGACTAGTTGGAATTACTGCAGCCGTCCTCCCCCCTTGTGTACACTGTGCTTACAAAATTACAGTCAGCTCATCAGGTCTCTTTTGAAATATTGTTGGCCTCAGACAATCTTACGGCGTATTAAGCCAAGGTAGGTTATGTGTTTATATATTTATTTCACGTCTCTATCCAGTACTGTCAAGATCCGAGGACCGAAGCAGACTGCATATCCAATATTCGGGAGTTTCTAAGAGGATGTACTTCATTGAAAGTTGAGGTAAGTTACAGTTTCAGGAATTATTTTACCCTATCGTAATCTTTTGGCGTTAAATTTCCACAGTGGTTATCTTCAAACCCTACTTTTGGCCCACTATGACTCCGGTCTCCAATCATGCATTGTGATCTGCTGTTCACTGCTTTGGATAGCCTATGTTGTCATCACACCTCCATGTGTTGTCAACCAGGCCTGGTAAACACACATGCTGTCAGTCAGGGAACTTTCTTGTGGTTGTGGTTGTGTTATTCTGTACTTATGTTATAGACTACAGTCACCACTCGTGGACCAACTTCACAGCCTATACACATTCAATGTATTTAGTAACTTTGTTGCAGGCTCCATTATGGGAAGTGTGTTCTGGAGCTGCATTCTGCAGATGATTAGTGCTTGGAGAGAGAATATATATATTTCTCTTTCATGTACCCATCTCTATTTTCCAGACTGGACAGTTGATTCTCCACCCATTTTATAAATAGTACCTTTTGGTCTTTTAAACAAGCAATTGACTCGACAAGATGTGCTCACTGCAAGTCAAGTGGGTTCACTTGTTCAGCCTAGTTGGTTTGTTATGTTTGGGAGGTCCCGTATGCCTTCGCCCACCATCCTACAACCACTCCATAATTATATATATTTTTTGTGGCTGCAGGATTGCCCATGGGCAGCAAGGCTCTGGATCGCCACTGTCAAATATAGCCTCCATCGTCCCACCGCTTTCTTCTGTGGTGCCCTGCCCAGTACTTTGGCCAGTGATGTGATGGTGGCTAGCGTCTGTTTTTCCTTTTTTTTTTCCCCCAACTCGTCCTTGTAGCCATAGCCCCACTTGTCATGTGACTGCACAAAGAGAGCAGTCATCCTACTTTCACTTCTGCTGTGGATATATAGAAGAGGGGAAGCAGTGGCAGCTGTCGAGGGCCCAAGCTCCTTGGCAAACCTTCCTAGATGACGTGTGGCTCTCACTCACCACCCTCAAGTCAGTGAGGCGCGACTTCTTTCATTGAAACTATAATTAAAACGTGGCCAATGGGGATCATGCACATCTGCATTGGGATCTTTATACGGTCCAGTTTTAGGATGTTATGTTGAGGAAGAGGCTCAGCAACTTACAGTTGTTCTTTTGGATTTTTCTTTCGTGGCTTGTTTGCTAACGTATCATTTAAATGATGTGTTCTGTTGTATTTGCATGTTCTTGATAATTTTATGATGATCATTTTTAAAGATAAATACTTTCAAAGGGTACAACCTTTTGTACATAATTTATATTGGCCTAGATTATGAGAAAGATTGCTAAACTGGATGAGTATTGTTTAGTAACGCCAGTTGTTTTAGCGCTGAGTGAGAACTTGACACGCATGACAGAAGCCTTTCCACTCTAAGACAATAATTAGGATATTTTTATAAAAATAAAGAAATGTGTCGCAGAGTGCATGTGCAGAATACACAGAAGAGAACACATCAAAGCACGAATGAGTAGCTGAACCGTTGCAGCCCAAATCTGTAGATCACAAAATATGGGTCACATCGCATGCCACTCTCTGCCTGTTGCAGTCTAGTAGTCCCACTATGTCTTCCTCTGTGTGCATCGTCGGTTGCTGCAGCAGCCAGGATTCACCTACTTGTACTTACATTTACATTTAGGGCCTTTAGCAGACGCTTTTATCCAAAGCGACTTACGTACATTTGTCATAAGAAGTGCAACAATATATCGCTGTCGGTACAGTAGGATGTTCATAGAACCAAGTGCAAGTACAACAATCGCTAGGCTAACCAATTCCCCGTGTTACAGCAATGATAGCAGCTACTGCAGTTGCTACACAGTTAAGTACTATAATACAATACAACACAATACAATACAATGTGGCCACACAGTTAAGTACTAAAAATACAATACAACACAATACAAAACAATGTTGCTAGTACACAGTTAAGTACTAATACAATACAACACAATACAATAAAATGTACAATGGTGGCCAGAAGGGGGGAGGGTGGCTATGCAGAGTCGAGGTGGACTCTGAACAGGGTGAGTCTTGAGCCTTTTTCGGAAGATAGTGAGCGACTCTGCGGTCCTGAGAACGGCAGGGAGCTCGTTCCACCACTGAGGTCCCAAAACCGAGAAAAGTTGTGACTTTGCTGAACGGCCTTTGCTAGCTCTTAGCGATGGCGGTACCAGACGTCCAGCTGAGCTAGTTGAGCGGAGGGATCGAGCTGGGGTGTGTGGCTTTAGCAATGCTTGGAGGTAGGCAGGGGCAGCTCCATCGACTGCCTTGTATGCCAGTACCGTCGTTTTAAATGTGATACTTCTGTATTAAAGTAAACATCCCTGCAGACATCTCTGCTTTTTGAAGTAGTGATGGTGAGTAAGGGGGGATGTGTCTTTGACCTACTTTTTCCCCTCCATCATTCCCGTGTGCTAGGTTGTACTGCATATACTGTGTTGAGTTCCATTTACAAAGGCATCTTCTGACTCTGGTGTCTTTGCAGGGCTTTGAGGCCGAGTGCTTGTACACAGGGGAGCAATTTGGCAAGGTTCTGACCACCCTGCTGGCCGTCAACTTTGCCACACAAGGTAAGGGATGCGCAGCACTCTTCCAGCTTGTTTACCAAACATTTTGGGAGGGTGAAAACTGATCTAGAATTTGAGCTTTTGTACGCTGTCAGCCGCTTTCTCTTTTAGGCATGCAACATAGCGGCTGCACTTAGTAGAAAGATAGCAAAGATAGAAAGATAGCTTTTTTAGTAACTTTGAAGACCTCTTATGATAGATCAAGTTGAATCCTGTCTGTTATTTAAAGTAACTTTTTAGTTAGTTGCGAGAAAATAATTTTTTGTTATATTAAGTGGAGCAGGAGTTCTCTGAGGTTATTATCTGTTACAAGGTACACTATCAGACAATTCATTTAGAGAGACGATTAATAGGACGCACATGCGATCATTAGTCCACAGTTCTCATTAAATCATCCAATATTCTAGAGCTAACAGTGTAATCAGTTGTGTAATGGTTCAGTGCATTTAGGATTTTTCAAAATCATTAAATGGGTACAGAAATTTGTCTGAAGTTGGGACAGAATTCACAAGTGTTCTATAGCAATCCATTTGGAAAACCCTCTATGGTCTCTTGAAGATGTTTTGTCATGAGATATGAAAGATAATTGGATGCCAAAGTGCCCTCGCTGAAATGTTTTTAAGGTCTTTTAACGGAGCCTGTCGAAAACCATTTTAACAATGTCGAATCAAATTTGACTCAAAGTCCGACTCTTCGCTTTATTTAAATTTAGTTTGGTCAAATCTGTTTATGCTCACTGCTGTGAATGCATATGCTGTGGTCTAAGAAACCCACCCTATCCATGACTTAATTTAATTATTCTGCCTTTGCTGCCAAGCACATTTTAATGTGCTTTACAACAAGTTTACAACTGTAATTCAACTAGGATATGTACCAAGTGATCCTTGTTTCCAGGTCTAAGTTAGTAATGCTGGTCTCCATCATAACTCTATAATAACAATACAAAAATAATTAATGATAAAACCTGCTATCGACAGGAAATAAGCCCAATTCTATGTGTTATGGTTGGTTTTCATTTAAATAATACGTTTATAGGTCAAGTGTGATCTATAATGTGCACAGTCTAGCCGCTGCTAGCTGAATTGAATGTGAGTCGAGTTACCTAGAGTTTGTTCAGCCAAAGGCTTCAATGTTTGTGACTGTGGTATCATGGCCAAGGTGATGTTTAGAGCAACAGAGAATGCACCAAAATAACGGAAGACTGCACTTTTCCCCACAGACTGTGCCACGGAGAGATCATGTCCACCGCAGGGCTCCATTGCTTCTAGTCCCTCACATAACCTCTCCTCTGTCAAGTCCAAAGGATCGCTACGCAGACAATCCAAAACAGCGGTATAGCCTCTGACACAGACACGCACACACGTGCATGCAGATTGTTCATTTCTATGTTGTACGCAATGTATTTGAATGCCATTTCCTTCGACTATTTCCTCTTTTTTTGCTGACAGGCAAGTGTACAAAACACCATTTTATTTATTACACACACATTGACTTCCTGAAACGTTAAGTATGTGATAAAAAGATTATTTGATAATTATTGGAATTAATTGGAGGGGTGGTGTTTGCGGATTCCAAAACGAAATCAAGCGTTTTGAAATGAGATCTGTCCATGATTTGTGGTGGCTCATCAGAGGGTTACCGTGTTGGTATGCTCTCTTGCTAAAGAAAACCTGTGCAGCCACTGGAATCCATTCACTGGTTGATGGAATTTAATTATTGGAGAATACTCATTGTTTTCATTGATTTGATTGACGGGGCCTATGTGTTTCTTGGTCACAGTCGTGGCAGCGGTGGTTAACAGGGATTTTATCATCCAGGAATGCAGAAAATCCCTATCTCCATTGTATTGACCCACTTAGCCTAATTTGATCCACAACACAAAATAGGGGATTGTATCAGTAAGACTTTGGGAAACAGTGATATAAAGGATTTGCCTATCGGACATTAAGACATGGTAACTATCGCTTGATTCTCAGCAAATTCCGTGATCTGCCAATTATTCAATTATCGTTATTTATTTATTTATTTATTTTACAAACTGCACTCACACAGCAAAGGCACCATTGTGGATTCATGTACGCCATCTATTTTATTTTGCATGCGCACTTAATTTTTTTAGCTGTAGCTACCCTCAGCTGCTCTCCAGGTGCCCCCCCATACCAATGCTATACCCTGACCCGAACACCACCGACACCTCTCTGAACAGGAGATGGGGGAGAACGGCGGGGGCGGCCAGGCCATGGTGAAGGCCCGCTTCAACTTCAAGCAGAACAACGAGGACGAGCTCTCCTTCAACAAGGGCGACCTCATCCACGTGTCGCGGCAGGAGGACGGCGGCTGGTGGGAGGGCTCGCTGAGCGGCCGGACGGGCTGGTTCCCTAGCAACTACGTCCGCGAGGTCAAACCCTGCGGTCAGTTACGGCGCTGTAGGCCCTTGAGTCGATTGACTCAACGGCGTATTTAGTATATCGGGGCTAGCGTGAGTTTTGCTGCTTGCTACCGCTAGGATCCTCTGCTAATGTTGAAGCGTTGTTCAACCCCCGCTCCCGCTGAAGAGTGTGTCTTGTGTTAGCGAGTTGGGACATGGCTTGCAGGTGTGAACGCCATCGGACCACGGCCGTCCACAGCATTTCTCCCTCTAATTTAGAAAAAGGCATCAGTCACTAAGGAAGCCACACACTGTGTTGTTCCACCAAACAGCCAGGAGTCAAAGGCAACGCTGTTATTCACGCTACCTTTAGGGCCCTTCTCTCCTGGAAACCCCACGGACGTGAATTCAAACCCTTTGCTGCTTTCTTTCTTTTTTTTTTCCTTTGGCTCCTTCAAGCACAACGTTTCCTGTAGGAACATGTTCTTGGGACTGAATGGATCTTGGGGAATGATTAAAGCAGCATTTTTTATCATAATAATATACAAACATTCAATGATTAAAATTACACTTTGTTAATATAATGACTCGTCTACTTATTTAAGAAATGTTCACGCCATTTCTCACGCCGGGTTCTTCATGATGTGTTATTCGTGATGTTTTCATGATGTTTCGCGGCGCGTCTCTAATAAGTGTTGTGTGATATTTCCATTACAGAGAAGCCAGGGTCTCCTAAAGGAACTCCGCTTACCAAAAACTACTACAGTGTGGTGAGTAAGGACCGCTTTTACTAACTCTGACACACGGACTGCATACTTTACCCTCTGTACTGCAGTTCCTCTTTGGTTTTGGCTGCTTTTTATGGCCATTTTCTCTTTCAGTTTTTGCATAGGCTTTTCCTGTTCTGTCCAAAATGGGCAACATTTCATGTTCAGTAGAAATAACCTTTGACTTAGAAAATAGCAATGCATTACATATGATAAACTTGATACGATTAACCATATGTAACCTTTCCTTCACTTTGCAACTTTTGTTCAAAGTTAAGATCTTTCTCGCCTTTTTCCTCCGTCTACCAAATTGATTTAGAAAGAAGGGAGCACATGGTTGTCTGAGCCATGGGTTGGTGGCTTTTATAATTAAGACCAGATAGTAGTGTGTTACCTCCCAGTACCCCAACGTTTCTAGGCTTGATCCCCATGTCCAACCTTCCTCAAAATGCGTCCCTTTCCTGAATTTAAACGGTGATGGTAGACACCTCATAGTTTCCTCACCTTGAACAGAAGGGATAGCTGCAGTGTTCTAAACTTTTTAATCAAGTCCACTGAGTAATAAGGATGCTGGCCTGATTTCGAATGTGTGAATACTAGTGTTCCCCTGACTTTCCCAGGTGGTCCAGGACATCTTGGAGCATGAGCGGGAGTTTGTGAAGGAACTGCAGACCGTGCTGGGCTGCTATCTGCGGCCGCTGCAAGCCAGTGACAAGTATGACATAAAGAGGGGCTAGGCGGGACTTTCTCAGCCATGTGGAACAATCGCACACTGTCTTACACAGCTAATTAGAATGCATGCATGCCTCCCGCCGTGCGGGAATATCTTTTTTGTATTTTGCTATCCACGGGTTGAAACGGGTTCATGCATATCACGACGGTTGGATATCTCATTGTTTTGCATATTATTTAACGCTGTAAATCAAAGAAAATCAAGTCAAATCGAAGGAGTTTGTATAAGGCTTATACAGTCCTGCAATGTGTATGTATTAATCTAGGGTGAAGAATTCCGTACGCTCAATAAAACGGTACAGTCAAACATTTATACAAAGGAATCTAAAGACACATGCACTGCTCACCTCCTCATGTTTATACACTTTGTTTATTCATGTTAGCAATGAATGGGCCATCTCTTACTCCAAACCAACGTGCATGCTTGAGTCATACAAGGTACACCAGTGGACTGCTAGCTCTGGCCTGCTACTGCCAGTCAATCCAGACGGCTGACGGAGTGCAGCATTACGCTAACGGATAATGTGGGTTCTGTCTAGGCTGAGCAGCGCAGACAGTGCCAGTCTGTGTGGGAACCTGGAGGAGATCCTGACTTTCCAGCAGGGCCTGTGTGTGGCCCTCGAGGAATGCACCAAGTAAGTCACGTGACCCCCTTTCAGCCACAAAGTGGTATTTCCATCTTTACCCTACAACCGTACATCTGTCCAACGTCAGGTCTCTCTTGGCGTTTACCAATTAGCCCTTTTGGCCGTACCGTTCTGCTCTGATTTGGGTGTTCACTACTAATTTATATGCACCGAACTGTGCTGAGCCACGCCCGAGATGGACCGTATCAGAGGTCGGGCCAAATTGAGCCCGATCCGCCTCCAAGTGTTCTGAGGTGACCTCATCCCTGGTTGCTGTTTGGAGGCAGAAGTTGTTTCTCAAATTGTAGGATTATAGACGTATAAAAATACAATCAACTGTGTTCTTGTGTATGAGACGCATCACCATGCATGAAGAGTATGGCTAGAGATCCCAACAGCTTATTTCTTTCTTATTCATTCGTTCCTGTAAATGGGTAATGTGTGTTGATGTGTCCCTGAGCAAGACACTTAACCCTAACTGCTCTTGACGAGCTGGCTGTCGCCTTGTATGGTTGCCACTGCCGTCGGTGTGTCAACGTGTGTATTAACCGATGTAAGTCGCTTTGGATGAAAGCGTCTTCTTAATGCCCTAATTGCAATTGTAATTGATAATGAAGGTTTGATAGAAGCGCACAGCGGTGATGTTACTTCTCTATGATGTGTCCGTGATCTTTCGGTGCGCCACCTTGTGGTCGTTAAATATAGAGGAGGAGATTTCATTCAATTATTTGTGTTGTGTGGAGCACTTTGATCCGTCTTTGTTTTGTTACTGATCCTCTTCTGTGTTGTGCTGTCTTTCTCTGTGCCCCTCCCTTTGGACCGGCCTTTTTCAAAAACCTGCATAGATTCTCTAGCCTTCTGTTCCTACGTTCAGTTAAATTCAAAAGAGCATTATTGTTACGGAAATTACACATATGCATTGGCAACGCGGATGAATACAAACTTTGATAATTCTCTCTCTGTCTCCTTCTCCCTCTCTCTCTCTGCCGCAGAGTCCAAGAGAGCCAGCAGCGCGTGGCCGGCTGCTATCTCAACCTGCTGCCTCAGATCAGACACCTGTACCTGGCCTACTGCTCCAGCCACCCCTCGGCGGTGTGCGTCCTCACCGACCACAGGTCAGCCCCCCCCCCCCCCCCCCCGCCACACCGGGGAACACACCTCCTGGAGGCTATGAGAGGCTGAGGGGAGTAGGCCCCAATGCATTGTGGGGAGCAGTGGCTCAGGAGATGGAGGGGGACGGGATGCTGGTTCAATCGCCAGCTCTTACAGGTGTCGAGGTGTCCCTGAGCAAGACACCTTATCGTCAAACGTTTCAGACAACCATAAGGCTGGCACTATGCTGTTTCTGTGTGAATGTTTGCATGAATGGGTGAAAAAGACAAACAATTTATAATCGTGTGTGTATATATATATATATATGTGTATTGCTACTAATGTCCGATACCATTATCTTTATCAGTTTATGCAACGCCATTAGTTATTCTACAAGTGATGCATAGAATCTCTAATTTTAGTCTTTCCTATAAATTGTTGAAGAACACCAATTGCTTAATTAAATCGAGCAACAATTTAGCAAATTTCCTTTTATAAATGGCTGTATTTCAAACGGTATATTGACTTTATTTATATAGTGCTTTTCACACCATATGGCCACTAGAAAGGTTTAACAATTCTGCCACAACACACACTTTCACTCACACACACACAGACGTTGGTGCCAGCCATGCAAGGCTACAGCCAGGTATGTAGCCATCTGGAGCCGATAGGGATAAGAATCTTGCTCAGGGACACCTCGACTCTTAGCTAGGATCAGCCCTGGATTGAACCAGCACTCTTCCTGTTGCCAGACAACCCCCTCTGCCTCCGGAGTAACTGCCGCCCGCAAGTCTTTTGGCCACAAGGGGTCAGGCTTGCTCTCTCTAAAGGCTAGTAAAGGAACTGTGTCGACTGGAATTATGTTCTGCTTGTGGGAATTTCAACAATGTCTTGTTTATCTTACCTATGTGGTTCTTTCAACTATAAACTATTTTCGATGTGATTGGTAACAAAGGACTTTATAATTTACGGCCCACTATTAAGTCAACTGGCAGAAGCTCACTCATCTCTGGCACACATCAAAAGCATTTAACCACCGCGTGTCGCTAAATAGCTAGAGCACTAGTATTCAAACAATGTGTTTCGATAACATCATTTAAATTTGCATTGAGCTTGACATTGACGTGGATTATTACTGTGTAGCAGGAAATAGGATGCACACTGTTGTTGTATGTAGTGCGTGTGACAAGCATTCAAAACCTGCTCACATTAAACACATTTTCATACAAGATACATTTGGTATCTTAATGATGGCCAAATGTTTCATGTTTATTTTGGAAACAGCAGTGGTTTGTATTAAGGTCCACATTACTATTATAACCAGGCTCATGGTGTGTTTTGTATGTATGTGTGTGTGTGTGTGTGTGTGTCCGTCCTCCCCAGTGAAGAGCTGGATAAGTTCATGGAGAGCCAGGGGGCCAGTGGACCAGGCATCCTGACCCTCACCACCAGCCTTAGTCGGCCCTTCATGAGGCTGGACAAGTACCCCACGCTGCTGCAGGAGCTGGAGAGACACGTGGAGGTAAAGCCCCAGGGATCGCCCTCCCTTTGAGGGCCTGCACACTGCCACGTCATGTTGCAATGAGCGCCGTGCCTCTGGAAGCATGGGAGCTTTGAAATGTTGTAGTATTGACAGCTAATATACCATAATAATTTTTTTGTGTATACAGTTCTTTCTTTCTTACGCATTTAGTTTGGTTTCAAATGTATCTGTACCTTGAAATAAGTTGTGTGTACGTATAATAAGCATTGGGGTATGACTTTATTAATGCGTTTCACAGGACGCCCACCCAGACTATGGCGACATTGTGAAGGCGATGGCAGCTTTTAAAAACCTAGTGGTAAGTCTGCTACAGAATTCTCTACTTGACCATGCACGGAATCCAAGGAAAAGAAACAGCGTTTCTTGGCGGATATCATATTTGCTGTATTGAGTCGAAGGTCGCTAAGCAACAGGCTTTGTTTCGCCAGTCACATGTGGATCTCTCTTTAGTTCGGAACCAATGAATAATTAACACTTAGATTTGCCCATTCCAAAGAAAGGAGTGAAAATAACCACTCGTAGAAGTGTTTCAGAGCATGATCGCAATTTAAAGTTCTAAAATGCACTCATTTGAGATGCCCCCTACAGATGCCCCTTCTCAGTCGCATTCAACGATTTGATTGGTATGTTTTGCTTTTTTGTTCACCAAGTATTCCCATTTGTCTTTAAATAACGGAGCCAAACTAAAAAACGATTCAACATCTAATCAAAATATCTGTCAGCCTTTTTGGCTGACAAGTCTTTCCTGCTACCCACAATAGTTTCCTCAGTACTAGAACCATAACCCGTGTGTGTGAGTGTACTCCCACATCCACCAGTGAACCGGTGCCGGATGACTAGTGCAACTGCATCTGCATTTTGGGGGGGGAATTAGAAATGATGAATTAGAAATACAGTACCATGATGGTACTGTAGTTTGTATAAGTTCATGAATGGCTTCAGACTAAATGTAGGAAGCAGAAGGAGGAAAAGTAAAACAACAATCAACTAAATAGAAAGAACCCAACATATTTGGTTGTGTAGCACAGATTCGACCGTATTATGAAATCCAGATGATGGGATGGCTACAAATCGCAGACTGAAAACTGTATCTTCACTAAAATGAATGCCAAAAAAAAGTGTCTCGCAGACATAGTAAGCTCTCATGCTATTTCTTGTAATATGATACTGTTTTACCATTGTACGTGACCATCAAGCCGCCGCGCGGCAACCGCCCTTATAACCGCCTCGCTTGCGGAGGGTTCGGCGCGACAGTGTGAAGGGCCAGGCGAAAGCTGAGCGTTGGGGCCAAATCGGTGCACGATCACGTGGGCGGCAACCGCTTCCTGGTTTACAGCCGCTTTTGTGACGGCCTCCCTTCTGCCGCCTTTCCCTCATTGAAAGGAATGGAGGCGGCGAGTTGCCGCGCGGCGGTGTGAAAGCAGCTTTACTGTTGGAATGCACCGGTACCCGTCTAGTATCGGTGATCGCACTAAAACCTTCTGTGTCCTGAGCGCATGGCCCAGTTCTCACCCTCCTCCTCACCATGAACTCATATCGGCACCGTGCACCAGGGCATGGTGCACCTCAAACACCTCCGAACCCCTCCGGTAAAAGGAATCATAGGGGAAACGCTGACGTGTTTGGGGGGAAGATTTAACCACAAGGTTGATTTTTTCTTTACTATAGTGCTCCAACCAGATCCAAAGACATAAGTGAACTCGTAATGAAACCAAAATTATGCAAGCTGTTGCTTTGTCATGTTTTCCTGAGTGAAGAGGGAGAGCCCCTGACAGCGGTCCTCTGAACCTTGCATCTTTACAACCGGGCTGTCTTCTGGAACGCTCTGCCAGAACGTTGTTGGAAAATAAACAGAGCCCTGTGTGTGGAGTTTATGCCAAAATGAAGCTACCCACACCAGGTGACAAACATGACCTTATCTGCAGACCTGTAACCTGACCGCAGCTTACCTCGAGCGCAAGTCTTATCAAGATAAGGCAAGCCATTGACTAAACAGAGCCCTGTTACCATTGGCGACAAGCGCAAAAGCAATTGGACAAAAAACAAGTCAAATCTAACTTTTTAATAGTAAATCATAAATATAATAAAGCTTGCAAAATGGTGTTTTTTTTGTTTAACCGTTTCAATATTTAAATTAAATTGTAATACTCATATCGCATTCAATCCTATAATGTACCAACATTGTTTCGCGGTGGTCCTCAGACGCAGTGCCAGGACCTGAGGAAGCGTAAGAACCTGGAGCTCCAGATCCTGTCGGAGCCGGTGAGAGGCTGGGAGGGAGACAGCATGAAGAGCCTGGGCAGCGTGGCCTACATGTCCACCGTCCACACGCAGAGTGGCACCAGCGAGGTGAGGCACTGAGCGCTGGTTGGATGCGACGGCCTATGGAATAATACAGTTTGTAGGAAGTAGGCGGGTGCAAAGGGAGCAATAGGGAAATCGGTGTATTGACACTGGGGAAGGTCAAAGGTTGGAGGTTAAAAGGTATGGCGTCTGAGGCACCCTTTTGCCAGGGCAAAAGTCAGTTGAAGGAACGAGTTAAATCGGAAGGATCAGTTAAACAATTCTTGTGTAACTGATCTTGTTTTTCTCGTGAACTTTTAACCAAGATTAGAATATATACCACTTCTGAATTGTTTTTAATGTACTTTGCTATAGCAACCTCTCTGCATAGCTTTCATGACCATATGAAGATGTATTTGTATTATATTACAAAGTAAACACTGTTGTGATGTTAAGATTGAGGTTGTTGTTTTTTCTGCAGCATATTTAAAAATATTCTCTTCAGACTGATATTATTTGAGTACATTGTTTAGTATAAACAGGGATATGAGGTTGTAGGTTTAGTTTAGTGGCGTACGCTTCATATAGATCACCATGGTCATTTATGTTTTGAACCCCAGAGACGTCAGTTTCACACCCGTCATGATTTGAGGCTCCAAGATCCCTCCCTATTTTGGCGTCCCTATTTTGGCGTCTCTATTCTTCAGAGCATACGTTTAAGGTTCTGCCAATCTCTGCATTTATCACAGATATTAAATGGTTTGATCTGATTGGAAATCTAATCAAACAGTCTCAAAATGCGTAGGCAATGGTTGAACAAGGAAATTAAACATTAAAGATAAAGAGTAAACTGGGGATGAAACTGAGCCGAAGTTCCTTCGGCTGAAAGACTTCAATAACGTTTAGCCGGTCTTCCAACCAAGAAAAGTGTGAGAGGGCCGGCCTTGATTGTGTCTGCTGATTCCCCCTTAGCAACATGATTAATCAAAACCAATATCAAAGGAATAGAGAGTGAAACCCAGAATTGAGGTTTTCTGTTGTCAGACCTCAAATTTGTGAAACTACCAGGGCACAATCTCAAACCCGTACCAAAAAAAATAAAATTCAGTGCTGCATGTTAAACTAAAAGGTTGTGTTTGTTGCAGGAGAAAGAGGAGTGCTACCTGATGCTGTTCCCTAATATGCTGGTCATGCTATCGGCTAGCCCCAGGATGAGTGGCTTCATTTACCAGGTGGGTACTGCAGGAGGGGGCTTTAGTTTGTAGTGTCATTGGTTTGCATTTCCTCATAAACGGCACGCAGTCTCAAGCGGATATCCTGTGTCAGCGCCGGTAAACATATCGTTTTTTACCTTCAGATTATAATCATATTAGACATGGTGTATATAATTTCAAAGGCTAATGCCTAGTATTAAAACGATTATTACATTGTAAAGACTAGTATGTTTTGAGGTTTGAGGTATACATTAATAATACATATCTCCCCGCTCACTTTACAGAGCAGACTACCTCTGACGGGCGCTACAGTGACCAGACAGCCAGAGGACCCAGAGACCGCCCACTATGCCTTCGATATCACAGGTCAGTCGCCCTCCACAGTCAGGTCCTTAACCTTTAAACCCACACCATGTCACTTTTGTACGGCAGCCATTTACGTCATTCTAAAAGAGACTGACCATCCACGAGTGATTCACCATCCGGAGAATGGCTCTCTATAAGTAGTGTTATTCTGGTCTGCTTCTGCAACCGACCTTCTTTTATGCTTCTTCCTTTCCTATGATGAGTCAATGTCTGAGTTTGTGTTATACCTAATATTGGGTCGGTTTATATACTCAGTCATTCAGAATAACAGGTCATTATACTTTTCTCAAGTAAATGTATTTCGATTCGGAACAAATGTGACACTTCTGATTTGATAAAGTCACACCTCTGCCATAGTGGCACCAAGGTTAAGTGTGTGTGTGTGTGTGTGTGTGTGTGTGTGTGTGTGTGTGTGTGTGTGTGTGTGTGTGTGTGTGTGTGTGTGTGTGTGTGTGTGTGTGTGTGTGTGTGTGTGTGTGTGTGTGTGTGTGTGTGTGTGTGTCAGTGTTAATTTTGTCAGCTATTTTAGATTTAGTCTTTTGACGAAAATGCTTAGTATATTTAGTCACATTTTAGTCATTGTTTTCCGTTTAGTCGACGAAAAGTCCTTACATTTTAGTCAACTTTTAGTCATTACTTTTAGTCTGCTACTTTAAATGTTTTCTCTTTTTAAACTAGTTCAATTAGGCTAACCCTATATATGGACACCTGCTAAGTTGTTCCACTCAAATAGAGTACTAAAGTGAAAACGTTACGTTGTCCTGGCAACCGGATTTTCAGTTCTAAACAACAGAGATGGCGTTCTCCATTGCTTCCATGTGTTGTTTCTTTCTGTCAAGGCGTTCATGTATTCCCCTGGGGTATTAAAAGGAAAAGTTTGTAAACGTTAGTTTAGTTTAGTTATTTTTTTAATATGAAGACAATCTATTCTCAATATTACTTACATCATTGGTAAAGCAAACTCACACATCAATTCGCAAAAAGATTGTTCCTTTTCTATAAAAGGTTAGTTTGGCATAGGATTTCCCCTTGTTAATTTGGTTTGTGTAGAACCGAAAATCTGTTGCTATCGAAACGTGACGTCACACTTTAGTACTCTTGTCTGTTCAGCCTTCAAAACGATAGCTGGTAAATTGTGAAAAATGCATTAAATTGTAATCAGAAAACGCGGTTATATGCTATAAACCCTATAGTATCTTGGGTATAAAGGCTGGGAAGAATTTCGAATCATAAATATGTACAATGCATAACGTTAGCTCATAGCTGAGTGGACTATACCTCCCGTTGCCAAGTCGTAGCTAAGGTCCGTCCTATTTACTGGAGGAGTGAACAGTTGCATAAGAACCTTACGGGAGTGTACTGATTGGAAAATATCGTGCATTTTGAATGTCCAAATAGCACACCAATAACATTTTCGTCTCGTCTCGTCAACGAAAACAAAATGACATTTCGTCATAGTTTTTATTATCAAAGATCTATTTGTAGCTCGTCAACGTCTCGTCTTAGTCACGGAAAAAGGTTAGTTGACGAACATTTTTCGTCATATTTTTCGTTAACGAAATTAACACTGGTGCGTGTGCGTGTGTTTTACAGGGAGTGTGATGGAGCGTCTGACGGTGTCCTGCAGTACACTGCAGGATTACCAAGAGTGGCTGGAGCACCTGCAGCCCTACATCAAAGGAGGCAGTCCTGTGGGCACCATCCAGAAGGTACAGACCAACGAACAGGGTCATACCGCAAGGGAGGGAGTGCATCTGACACCTTACAATAAGAGTACATTCATCAACCATTACCAAACACTGGTTCATCAGTAATAAGCCTACCTTTTCAATAATATAGAAATTAATACTTTAGTTAATATGAACACCATTTCCTTAGTTAAATTAAATGCCTTTAGTAAACTTGGAACACAATTAGTAATTTGTTACTACATTATGAGTTAACTGTTAATTATCTCATTACTGTATTAGCTCATGTTAATAAATTATCCCTTATAGAAGTGTTACCAGACGTCTGCATAACATCAACACAGGATGTCAGTTTATTGAGAAGTTTTACATTATAGAGAGGTGTGAACAGTGCCATGAAGCAACTTCTCACTTTGATGCAGGAAGTCTGTGAAGGATAATGTGAAGTGTGAAGCAAGAGTGTCGATGATTGTTACTTTCACGTCTTGAGGAAAATCCCAGTTCAAAGTTTAGATTTCGGTGAAATTAGCTCAATTTCATTCCAAATTAGTTTTACAAGAACAAACAAACAATGTATTTAAATGAATAAGGGAAATCCTAGTTTAAACTAGGTTGCCTTAGCTGTCACTCTCTAAAGGAGAGAGATAACTAACTGACTTAACCTAACCATTTTGTTTACAGTGGTCTTCAAGTTCTCACCTTATTATCAGACACAACGCTGCTTGATGAATTGCCATAAAGACTGTGTAATCCCCTACACGCCTTGTATCTCCTCTCCATGTCAGAGTCACATTTACGCTTTTCAAACATATTGATCTGAGGGGTGTGTGTGTGTGTGTGTGTGTGTGTGTGTGTGTGTGTGTGTGTGTGTGTGTGTGTGTGTGTGTGTGTGTGTGTGTGTGTGTGTGTGTGTGTGTGTGTGCGCAGACGGCAGAGGGTAAGCCTCTGAGCATGGTCGGCACGCCCTCCCACCTGTCCCACCTGGGCAGCTTCAGCGTGGGCAGCCGAAGCCCCCTGGAGCCCCCCAAGCTGAGCAAGCCCTGGTCCCTGAGCTGCCTGCGCCCCGCGCCCCCTCTCAAACCCTCTGCCGCTCTGGGCTACAAGGAGGTAGGGAAGCCCGTCCACGTCCAGGTACACTCCGCCACACACACCCATGGGCACGGCCCGAAGCCTGTTGTTCCGTGTATTGGTTGAATGTACTAACAGTCTTAACGTGATTGTCCAATGTATTATTTTACGTTGCGATTTGGGTCAATGTAATGTCTGAGCCTCAGCGTTACGTTGAGTCATTTAGATCGTTCTTTTTCAATGAACTTGAGATGATGGAAACAATAAAAATTAAGACTACGAAGGGGTAACCATATATCGTAGGACATGAGATGAATATTTGAACGTGTGAGAAAGATGTAAGATGAAAGATGAGAATTCCACATGTTTTCCCCCCTAAACCTTACTGTATCTAATGTGTCTAACCACACACACACACACACACACACACACACACACACACACACACACACACACACACACACACACACACACACACACACACACCCCAACATGCAGAATTCCACTCATCAAGCATTTAACATCTGTGACCCTCTTTCCTCTAAACAGCTGAACCAGTCACCAATGTAGTCTTCTGTGAACAACCTCCCCTTTCCAGGAAGTAGATAGAGCTGCAATGCCATTACTGTGATTAAAGCCACAAACCACTCGTGCTCGAGTAGATGTATGCCAACGAGAGGATCTCTGGTTTAACCCTCCGCGGCTCTCAAAAGATCCCAATCAGCCCTTGCAACGTGTCTCCCAGATGTAGTGTAACCACAACCAGTCTGCGTGGCCACTCTTCCTTTGCTCCGTGTTTTGAGCCGTCCCGGAAGGTCCGCTGCAAAGCAGGGTCAAAGGTCACGCCCGCTGGGGCGTCCTCTCTGTGGGCCGTGGGGTCACCGCTGGACAGGGAGAGAGAGAGAGCGTCTGAGGGGCCTTGTGTCGATTGGCGACCACGCCAACCAAAGTGTTTAGCTCGCTCGCGCCACAGACCTCCCTGCGTCCCGATGGAATCAAACCCAGGATGAAATGCAAACCGATGAACCGGCGTCACCAGGTTGTAGTTAGTTATTTTTTCCCCATCGGACCTTAAATGGCGCGACGAGCCGGCACCGTGGCTAAACGGTTTCCACCGCTGATGGCGTCTTTTAGTAATCGGGTCACAGCTGCATCGCCTGCGACCTATTTCCTCATTTCAGTCTGTGGGTTGGCGCTGCTTGACCACCACGCTCATCACGGGTTTGCCGCGTGGTCTCCTAGCGATGCACCAAATGCACGTCGATTCCTGCGAAGGTCCAAGACCAGCGCAGAGCAGGCAGCGAGCGAATAGCAATCTAGGTCATGATCTTTTTGGTTTTGTGAATGGTGACGTTTGCATGCGCAACCTCACAATCTTTCTTTTGAGTTGTTCATTTGTCTCTCCATCACTCATCCTCTTTTTACTTCCCCATATGTTAAAAACACACACACACACACACACACACACACACACACACACACACACACACACACCCCAAATGGTTGGGGATGGGTCTGTTTGAATTGTTAAAATATTCTATCCTATTACATCATCCTCTTGTCATATATTTTTTTCATGCACATTTCACTCCCTCTCTCTTTCTTTCTCTCTTTGTTTGCCGCCGTCTCCCATAGAGGATGTCTTATATCATGAAGGTAAGGTTAGATCTCGCAATCTTCCTGCTGTGTGTGCGTGTGCGCATCCATGCATTTTGTCATGCCACTGTTTGACGTGCGCCCTTACCCGGTCATCGTTTGTTTCCTGCGCCTGCTTCGCACATCTGTCCCACCGTTCTACCGATTCTGACCGCACGTCTGTCCGCCCCCCCTGTCTTATGCTCAGAGTCTCTCCGACAGGTGAATGCACTCTCCTCTATAGCCATGTGGGTTGGTACTCGTAGATCCTCGTCGTTTTGTATCATCTCCACATTGTGGATTTGCAGTTTCAAGTCGGGCATTGCTCTTTGCCACGGAGGAGGTGGTCCGCTGTTTGACTGCTTTTCATCTTTTTTTGGTCTGTTGCAAACAATGACACTTTAAACAAAGAGGAGGTAGATGATATTCATGAAGAGTTTCAGCTGTCATAATACAGCTGTTCATCACAAAACACATTAGTAATCACAACAGTTCCGTTTAGCATTTGAGCATGGCAGGAGATGGCTTAGGCGTCAGCATAAACATACACATTATACACAGTAACAGTTCATATATAACCTGTTTGATTATCAGTGGTTCATTGTTTTTTGAATGCCAAAAGAAGTGGACGGTGTGCCAATGAATGTGTTGACCGTTCATTAGCGCACAGTGCTTCCATTGTATAATCAGACACTGCTCATGTGGTATGCCTACAAAATGGGTTCCCCAACTGAACCGATAAATATACTTAAAGATACCTATCAGAGTTGTCCCCACTACATGCTTGATGTGCATTATGGCAAATGTTGTGGTTTATTGCTGCTGTTTGTTGTTGTCGTGGCTTGTTGGTCTGTTTACCAGACATGTGCTTCCGTGTAAGCTTGCAGCGTAGATGCGGTCCGTGCATCGGCATGTTGACATGACGGGGTCGACACAGGCTCCAAACACTCACCCCTGGGTCTTTGTCCCTGCAGGACTCCAGCAAGAGCCCGCGTCCCATAAAGAAGTTCCTGCCCGGGAACCGCAAGAAGGACAGGAAGCCCTCTGAGGATGACTCCCTCATCCGGAAAAGTATGTTTTAGTGTTTTCTATTCTCCAAAGTTGCTACAAAATGAAGAAAAGGACAAACGTGGCGAACTAACGTCCACTTCAGTCCAAAAAATGAAACATGATGTGAAAGCGAATACTCCTTTCAGTTTTTTTTTTGGTGATGATGGACGCTTTTTCCAGTAAGGCTTTGTAAAAGATCAAAGCGGAGATATTTACGAAATTCTAAAAGTCCCCCAGCAGCTTTATGCCAGTGCTGAATACATGTAGTCGAAACATGGCCGCAGTTCTCGTCGATGGCAATGGTGAGATTACAGCAGGTTATTAAATTAGCTAAACGCACAATGGCAAATCTTACACATGGTGTTAGAGTGTGTGTGTGTGTGTGTGTGTGTGTGTGTGTGTGTGTGTGTGTGTGTGTGTGTGTGTGTGTGTGTGTGTGTGTGTGTGTGTGTGTGTGTGTGTGTGTGTGTGTGTGTGTGTGTGGTGAGAGAGGAGGGAAAGCCACGGAGGAATACCATCTATAAACGTGCTGCTTGTACTTCCCTGGTTCATTTTGTTCTTTCTCTCTCCCCAGTGTGTCTGAGAGGGAGGCTGTGTGTGTGTGTGTGTGTGTGTGTGCGCGTGCGAGCATACCCTAATCAGTGTGTTGTTGTGACCTGTGGTGCCTCTGTGCTCTTCAGGCACGGCGGCGTTGGAGGAAGACGCCCAGATCCTGAAGGTGATCGAGGCGTACTGCACCGGGGCCGGCCTGCACCAGAGCGCCTCAGGTGGGGAGCCGCTGCCACGCTCGCCTGCTGGGCTCCCTGCCTCGGATCTCAACACGTCACATGCTATTGGTAGGATTTGAAATGTGCCTTATGTCTAATTGTGTGTGTGTGTGTGTGTGTGTGTGTGTGTGTGTGTGTGTGTGTGTGTGTGTGTGTGTGGGGCATGTGCCAGTGAGGAAAGAGTGTGGGCCTCAGGTTCTGCTGCCAGAGGAGGAAAAGATCATTGTGGAGGAAATGAAGAGCAACGGCCAGACCGTCATCGAGGAAAAGTAAGACCTTGTCACTCAAGGTGGCCGGACTTCACCCCCCCCTCGCCCCTCATAACACCTCAGCAATTCATTTTTACAGCCAATCTACCATCAACATCTTGCGCAGTTGAATAAACTTGTTCTTCGTTTTTGGGCTTTGCAGAAGCCTGGTTGATGCCGTGTATGCATTAAAGGACGAGGTTCATGAATTGAAAAAGGTAATTTTTCCTCAGGTGTAGGGAACAAGATACCCTGATACTGAGACTCAGATACTGATACATATGTTGGGTGCATGCATGTCTGTACTTCTTTATTACAATGGGATGGTCATTACTTATATCACTTACAAAAATTGTGTGTGTGTGTGTGTGTGCGCGCGCTTACACAGGAGCACAACCGGATGCGGCAGTTCCTGGAGGATGAGCAGAAGTCCCGTAAGGACCTGGAGCGAGTGGTGCGCAAGCTGTCCAAGCAGAAGAACGACATGGCGTGGGACGACGCCAACCACTGAGCACAGTCTGCTCCCTCCCTCCCCCCCCCCCCCCCCCCCACCCGCCTCACCATGCTGGGCGGGGCTAGGGGTCAGGCGGGGGGGGGGTCCAGCGTCCAATCGATGGTACATATATACGTAAGCATGCTTTTAACGGGGCGGGCACGTCTGTCTGGCTCTGTCCGGCCGTCCGTTTTTCCTTAGTTACTCCTCGCACAGTTTTTCCGCATTTTGAAAGCGGAGACCCCCTCCTCCCCGTGGACACGGCCGGGACCACTGCCCGCTTCTGATGCTGGATCCCCCCCCCCCCCCCCACCTCTCACCCGGAGCGATCGCCAGCGGGAGGCCGGCCTTTTTTTTGGGGAGATTTAGATCCAACAGAGTTACACCAAACAACATTAACACCCCGGTGACGCTCACACTCACACTCACTCTCACACACACACCGGCATCCGCTGTGGGGGGAGGGTGTCTGCACATGCCACAAACGAAAGCGGGGGGGGGGGGGGGGGGGGGGTCGTGAACCAATGCTCTTTTCAGGACCGTCGCCACCAGCAGCTACACGCTTCAAATCGGCAGTGAAAGCGAAATCTAGGAGAAACCTCGGTGGAGGCCTGGCTGAGCACTCGCCGTGCTGCTCTTTCCTTCATGAACGGATGGAGGTTGACGGCTAGTTCCTCCCCCCCCCCCCCCCTACCATCTCTGTTCTAGCCACATCCGTCATGTTATTATTACAAGCTTGACTTAATAAGACTTAATAATCCCATCACTTAGTTTGGTACAAGCTTTGACCTCTTGACTATCAAACGGAGGCCCGATGTTTTGGATCTCTGACCTTTGCTGTAGTTTCTTAATGCATCCGTGACTGTGTCTGTATATCGCATGATGTACAGTGTTTCTACAGTACGACAGTACTGCATTAGAACTTTGATAATCAAAATATTGAAATGACTACGACTATCAGGGATGCAGGCTCATAACAAAATAGTATATATCCGGAAGTGTCTGTTATATACAGTATAAAATACCAATAATGATAATAATAAGGATGTCAACTACTTTTCAGACTAAAAATGTATAAAAGTAGCATTTAAATATTAACTAATGGGTTGTTTTTTTAAATATGTATTTATTGTATATTCTAAACATCTAATTATGTTAAGTAAAAAAAAAAATGCAGTTTGCTACCTTTGCACCTGTCTGGAGTTCTACCGAACCTGTTTTTATAGGCAGAAAAAATTGAATTTTGGTCAATAGGAAATTATCTACCACAAGAGTTTGAGTTACAATATTGGCATCTCCTTCTTTTCTTTCTTACCGATGTAGGGTTTATTTTCAGAGTTATATGTATATATAAATCTGCAAACAAATTGCAAACAAACCGAGGGAGGATTTGGAGATGTGTGAGAGTGTGGGGGCTTCGTGCGCGTAATACCGCAGAGAACAGTTTTAAGTGCCTTGTGAAGCCGTCGGTATACTGAAAAGTTGAAGCAAAAAAAACAACCGTCAAAGTGTGGTTTATGTTCTAGATGCGCTGGTGGTTCTGAGAATGATTTCAAGTGGAAATACTTCGGTTTGCACTCAGGCTTACTGTGTACTTTGCTTTTGACAAGTAGAATTCCAGCTATGGTTGATGTTTGCCCTGTGACACCGTTGATCTACAACTGCCCTCCAAGGTTTTTTATTATTTTGTGGGCAGGGGGGCGGGGTTTGGTACACCGTCAACTAGAGTAAGGCGTTTTTATTGGCCGACTGCTGTTTTCTCTATAGCCATGTTGACCAGATGTAAATAAACAAAAGTGGGAATTGACAGTTGAAGCATTTGTATCCCAGCCTCCCGAGGCTAGACTGAATTGTTGGTCCAACCAGTTTATGATTACACCCGTTCCCCAACGATTTGGTCGTTGAAAGTCATTAGAAGATGCTTAAACAGAATGAACAGAACCCTTTTGTTCTGACACGTTCTGACGTGTTCCAGACACGGTCCACATTGTTTCGCCTGTAAAGCGGTCTGTAAGTGTCGTAATGCATAAAGCTCCTTATACCATCTCAACTTTTTTCACTGACCTATGCGTTCTCCTTTGCTGCTGTGTTTAAGGTCAAAGTAACCTCAGTGAGCACTTAGTTGTGGAACAGAGGAGTTTGTGGGGGGGGGGTCAAGTACGTCCACATTGTTTATCAAGAACCCCCACGTGTCCAGTAGAGCTTTGGGCTATTTTGAAAAGAAAATTGTTCTATGCAAATCCTATTGTTACAAGTATTGTAATGCTTTTTTTTTGTAGACTCTCTACCCTACATCATGTGTCATTATGGCCATTCTTTTAATAAAACAAATTACAAAGAAATGCAAATGAATCCTATGGATTGTGTCTCTTAGATTATACATAAAGGGATCAGTGTAGCCGTAGTAAGCGACGTGCATGTTCAATTGAAAACCCATCACAGCTCGCTAGTCACAAAAAGAGTAGGTAGCTGAGCCGACGACAGCTCAGGACTTCCTGTGCATGCATCGCTTCTACACCGCTACCCCCTCGCTAGAGAAAGAGGCTTCTGCAGTTTTTTTGACGGGTTTGAGCCTTCCACTATTTATTCACGTCTTACAATGAATTGTTTTAGTAAAGTTGACAAAGGACTTTTTGTAGATGAAATAGCTTTTTGAGGGTGTAAGGTCTGCATATTGACACTGAAGGTAAACTGAGGAGATTAGTAATACTGGAATGAGACCATGGACAATTAAGTATCACTTCTATTCACATGTCTCAAGTGTCTTACAACGCTTATTTTAAAATGTGATCTGCCCCAGAGAAAAACTTGCATGGGGGCATTTATCCATATTGGTTTGTAATCTGTGTTTAGTGAGCCAACTTCAGTTGACTATGACTGTTTGTCGCTATATTTTAATTCGGTTTTCACATGTTTAAAGAAAAACAACGACTGGGCTTTTAGATCAAACACACATTTATAAATATAATAAAAAAAAAAAACATCCTTTCTCATAAAATGAAAAGCACTTCTTATAAATAAATTAAAATACACATCATCTGGTATTAGGTATCCATAAAAAAAAAGAGCAAGAAGCTCCTACATTGCTTGGCCATAAAATTGCATTCATCAAGTCTTTATAAATAGTTGATGTCCCCTCCTATTGGACACCACAGACCGGACGTTACAAAGCGCTAGGAGGCGTCCTACAGCTTAAACATTCCAAACGTGGTGGCTCCTCTCTCGTAGTCTACCCATTTGTGGTTCTCCACCCACACGCCCAGCAGGTTCCCCACCTGCAGGCTCAGTACCTGCCCCTGCGAGGCCGTGCACTGGCCCGTGTTGTGGTTCCCCAGGCTGCAATATGCCTTCATCAGGTCATGGGGCTTGCCCGTCTCGTTGTGCTTCCGTCTGACCATGCTGACCAGGGGCATGCCCGGCTGGCCTCCCCCGGAGAAGCTGACCCGGGCGTAGACGTAGTAGTCTCCGGGATGCTGCACCTTCAGCCAGCTGGCCCAGTAGTAGCCTACGTTCTTCAGAATGGAGTGATCCATGTTCCACTGCAGGTATTGCACTGCAAGTATGAATCACAGATGACTTAAAATCGTTTCAATATGCATTTTATTATGGAAAGGGAAAGAAATCTTTCTTTGGCAGGCTGCTGCCGTATCGGATAATTATGTTTAATAATAATAATAATAATTCAATTTTTCAATGACCCAAAGACGCTTACAGTCACCACCACTACGTGAAGGTGTGCTCGTAGCATCGCTCGGTGGTCTCTTGACTGTCATGCCCGCCATGGCCTTGGGGGACGCTTTCTCTGAGCGTCGCTCGGAAGTTCGAGCGGAAACTGCGAAGGAAAACGGTAGTGTTCATTTTTTTTCACCCTAGGTCGAGGAGGTTTGACCGGGTGTAAAACCAAGTTAACAATGGAGATGTTAATGTGTTTCTCGATCGCTTTGGCTCAATTCTTGATTGTAAGGTCGAAAGCCATCACATGCGAAATTATCCATTCGATATCAAAATTCAAGTCAGACAAACATGAATATTAAATATTAATATTATATATATAAAAAAAAAAAAATCCAGATGATAATGAAATAGGAATTACGAATTTACCAGCCAACCAATCGAGTTTGTGCTGTCATAAAACAGTGGTGACAATTGCATTTACAGTTTAGATAATTCTAATATTAATTAGTTAATTAATTAATTGAGCCAAAGTGATTCTGAAAAACTGATTTAAGAAAAACTAAAGTTTACCTACTTTTGCCCTCCTCATTGGGTTTCGCAGACTCAAGTGGAGAGATCTAACAGAAATTAGCAACAAAGAGAGGATGTTATTAATCATGTTATTAGTCATTTAAAAAAATAAAAGCATTTGAATAAGTAATTTAATTCCTAGAATAGTGAAGTGTCCTAACTGTTTTCTAGAACAACATACATGAATTTTCAAAAAGCATAATAAACTATCAATGTAATTTACACAAAAAGCTTCCAATGGCAACTGTTGTTCTTCAAACAAAGGACTATTATGATCATCTTCAGTACTGACATCAATGCTAGATTCAAGGGTGGAGGTTACCATTCTGCCAGTGTACAAATAGTAGAATCCTCCACAAGACAGGAGCAGGTGGAGCACCACGACCAGCCCTAACACCCGGACCACAGCCCTGGTGGGGCCCCGTCTGGGGGCCAGGTGTTCGGTTGGCAGGCTGGTGCACCGCGGCGGTGGCTGGGGTGGAAACGCGCTTGTCTGGTAGGTGTTTATCATGGTGGTGCTGGAGAGGGACTCTGTGGCCCGCCAGTGAGGTGTCATACGATTTCATACATCCACTTCCTCGACGCCTGTCACTTGTCACATGTGTGGGTTTGCCTCTGTGAGTGTGTGTGGTGGGGGGGGCCTGCGATTCTTAACCCTTTCAAGTGCTGATCACTGAATTGCATCTAGTTGAGTTTGTTTGATTCCCATTAGACAATTTCAGAACGAAAATCTAGTTAAGAAACAAAAAGACAGCAATCATTTAAAAAACACAACAAAAAAATATCTGACTACCATGAACACTCTGAACTACAAATATATATGTAGCAGTGCTCTCTGCCACAGGCCTCCAAGGGGGTTTAACTGGACCTCACCGTCCGGCAGGACACAGGTGGTTTGATGTTGAAATCCAGCTTGGAAGTTTGGTCAATGCAGAGCAGGTGGTTCACGCTGCAATGTCGGAGGTCGCCCTGAGCGTGTGGTGAGGGCTGGTTTAACCTCGGTGCATTCAGGGGTTCGGAGCGATTGTTGACGGCGGGGGGGGGGGGGGGGGGGGGGGTGGGGGGTATGGAGCGATTTTATTTTATTTTTATTTTTTTGGGGGGGCCTTTTGGGGGCCCTAGTAGTGGCCCGGGGCCCCAAGCAATTGCCTGGTATGCCTAATGGGACGCGGCGCCTCTGGGTGCATTGATTGGGTAATGCTCCCATGTTGGGCAGCCTCAACCACGCCCAGAGTCAAAACAGTCTGACACATCAAACATCAGTGAGGATTCAATATATGATTAAATTCATACATCTCTCACAGCTTTGCTACAAGTTTAATAAACTTAGACCACATGTATGACATTAGGAAATTGGCATATTATACGTAATAGTGTATTTTACTTTGCTATGTTTTAACCATCTACGTACTGATTCATGTTTTTTATATTTGTTTCAAAAATAGCATTTGTAGAACAGTGTAGAATGTACGAATGCTACATATATGGCTACAACATACTTCTATTTTAACTTCCAATTGAGTCACGACTGAAGATGGACCCTGTGTGTTCAGCTTTCTAGCCTGATTGGATCTTTTTGTAAATGTGTGTGCTAGTATATCGAAATACAAAGCTATATATCTACAATGACAAAAAAAATGTCCTTCCTTGAAACGTGTATCGATTATTATCGATACCTTATTCAAAGAATATTTTGACTTATTCAAATAAATATAACCAATGACTAATACTTCAATGGAAATCACAGTAATCATTAGTCATTTTGAGTTCACATTAATATCAGTGGAAATGGCTTACTTAACAAAGTCGTATTAATGAATAGGTATTTACCATGAATGTATGGTATTTACATGCAGACCCTTATATCACCTGCTGGACAGTAGGAAACATGGATACAGTTGATATGATTCCAATCACTGAACTGACAGCCCCTCCCTATACTCTGACTTGCACCCTGACTAATACTTGCACACTTAATAAGGACCTTGCGCTCATAACTAAAGCCCTTGCACACTGACACGACTCTAAGCTCGCAAAACATTTTTAAGTTGGTTGTGTATTTATTATATTCTAAACTGTTTTATTTTAGGGTTCATATATTTTTGCGCCTAACTACTGTATTGGGATGGAGCTGATAATGTACTGTGGCGAAGAGCTTGACTGTCACGCCGACCACTTCTGCCACCTAGTGGGGCCAGTCGATTCATTCATCTCCTGCACTCTAGACACCTGTCCTCAGTCATCAATGAAGACCCAGTGTTTTCAACCTCGGTTCTCCAGACGATCATTGCTAGATCGATGTTTCACGCTGTTTGACATGTTGCCAAACACTCGCCGGTCTGACTACCCTCCTGTTGCCGTCCCGCCGTTACATATCTGTTGATTGTCAGTTAAGACACTTTTATTGTCAGCCTCACTCTGTGTCTAGCGTTTGGGTCCACTCGCTCACTTGCACACATCAATGACGCACAACTCCAATGTAAGGGTACTTGTTACATGAGGTAAATACACACTATATCTGCCCATCTATTATTCATGGGGATGTGGTGGAGACAGAATGCCTCCTCTAGTTGTAGAAATATGGTCATTGACCACCCGTAATGGTCTTGGAATTGGCTGCTTGGAAAAAACATTTTGTACGATGAGTAACACCCATAGAAACACACACAGCATGTACTGTCATGTGACAATTGATCTCATTACTTTCCAATCTGGAAAATTCCAGAGCTCGAGCCATAGGACCAATACCAAAAGTATCAAGCAGAAAATAATGATTTCTAATCGAGCATCCAATACATTCAGAACCACTTTTCAAGCCTCCTCCAAACTGAAATGAAATAAAACATACAAATTTATGACAACCTAAAGAAAGATTTAGTTGTCCGGCACTACATTAGTATGTGCTGAAGTTTTCCTAATAATCACAGCATATAGGATCAAGCGGGATTCCTCTGGATCTTGACTCTTCTCACGTTGATCTGGAATAAGTCAATAATCACAGGCTGGTGGCTCCATCGACACATTGCCCACAGAGCATTAGTTCCTTGTTCTGTAGCAAATTGGCAAAACGAGTGGCAAAAAAAAACTTGGACGTTTCACGTACTGAAGGAGCCCATGCGTTTGTTCACCCACTGCAGGCACGTCATGGACACCCAACCCCCCCCCCCCCGCAGCCTTCAATGATTGTAGTGGACAGCGAGATCGTGCATGAGCTCCCCCTCCTTCGGGGCGACGCAGTAGGAGGTGAACTCGGGGCTCCGGCAGGAGTAAGGTAGCGGGGAGGTGGGCAAGGCGCTCCGGAAGGCAGGTGAATTGTGGGAGTGCCGGGAGCCAGATGTGCGGTGTTGGGGTCTGCTGCCCTGATGGGTGGTGAAGGCGCGGGGCGGGGGGCTACACTTTATGAAGGCTACGAAGCACGCGTTAAACTGCAAAAGAAAACACAATCATTTGTTCAATGTGGGTTGATGTGAGCCTGGCATTAACCGGGTCAGGGTTTGGGGTTATAATGTGCTCATAGTGCCGTGGTTCTCAAAGTGAGGAGCGAGGGGCAAAGGAGATAAAGTAGTAAAAAAGAGAAAGTAGTTCCACGGTAAAAGTTGCTTTGGGGGGGAATGACAAACAAAGCGCACGTTGCTAAGCAACAACCTGCATGTCCAAAATTGCATACGAGTGTGTTAGCTACATACAAACCTTTGTCATTATTGTGCACCATACACACATTCATTTATACTTAATATGAATGAACCTTTATGCGCTATGAGGATTCGTTTTTACACTCTGTGTCAGCCTCACTCCGTGTTGAGCATTTGGGGTCCACTCGCTCACTTCCCCATAACAATGACGCAGAAGTGTGCAAGGGTACTTGCAACATGATGTGAATACTATCGTACATGGGGATGTGATGTCGACATAATGCCTCGTCTAGTGGTAAGAAGATGGTAAACAGACCACTCGTAATTGTCTTGGAATTGCCTTATTCCATCCCGTCAACCGTCCACTCAGCCGTGCACTCAGCCACCCACCACCCACCCACCCTCCTGGTCCATCCATCCCCTTCCACTCGCCCAACCCCGCCCAACCCCGCCCCCCGGCCTCCCGTCACCTGGCTGTTGAAGAAGACGTAGATCACGGGGTTGACCACGGTGCTGAGCTTGGCCAGCACGGCGGGCAGGGTGCCGGCCAGGGGGGTGACGGCGCCGCCGGGGCCGAAGGCGGCCACCAGGGCCACCACGCCGTAGGGCATCCAGCACAGCAGGTAGCCGGCCACCATGGACAGCACCATCAGCAGGACGCGCTGCTCCCGCCGCTGGGCCGCCAGCAGGTTGACCGTCCCCACCTGGTGGAGGACATGTGACAATGGTGACCGGTGGGTCGCGCTGTGCGTTGACATTCATCCAGGGGAGACCTACGAGGTGGAGGTGACATAACTAGTTTGTGTCACCGCTCCCTCCGCTCAACCTCTGCTGGACTACTATGTATCCCCACATCACGACTCACTACAATGGGTGCCCGGTCATTCAGCTGTTCAGCACCCAGGCTCTGGAACTCCCTCCCCCCACACATAAAACAGTCAGACACCATTACAACCTTCAAGTCACAACTCAAAACTCACCTGTTCAAACTCGCACACAACGTCTAACTGATCACTGTTTTGATTGTTTTTTTGTTTTGTCCTGTTTTTGTTTTATTTATTTCTTATTGCTTATGTTTATTTATTTATTTATTTATCTTTTTCCACAATGTCTTGTTTTTTAAAAAATTGTATGATGACTATATGCTCTGTAAGGTGACCTTGGGTGTTTTGAAAGGCGCCTCTAAATTAAATGTATTATTTATTATTATTATTATTAGTATCCCTTAGTAACAGGGCGACCCCCCTGTCTATAAATACGTTCTGATTGGGTGATTCATTCGGCTAACGCCAGAAACACTGCCCCCCCCCCCCCCCCCCCCGGGATACATTGAGGACCTTGTTATTTTCTTCTGAACCCCGTGCTTTATGTACGGACTTCCGGTGTAGTGACTGGTGAGTCACCGGGTTCGGAGACTCCCCAGTAGGCTGGTGAGTCAGAGGTAGGCTGGGGGAGAACTCTGCGTGACCTGCCCCATTTAAAGCTGCATGGACTGCAGAAGAATAAAAGGATAAATATTTCACCCATGACAATTGACACGATAATGAGGAAAAAGACATGTTGAAGAAACAAGATGAAGACTTTGAGCCACTAGAGAGAGAGAGAGAGAGAGAGAGAGAGAGAGAGAGAGAGAGAGAGAGAGAGAGAGAGAGAGACAGAGAGAGAGAGAATTTACCATAGACGCTGTAAGCGTCTGCCTGCCTGCGTGTGTATGAATATGTGGGAAAAGTGTTCCAAAGTGTGAGCGTGACCCTCCTCTCTCTTTTTTCCGTGGATAGTGTTCGTAGTGTGTCTGCACGCGTGTGTGTCCCTCTGCACGCACACAAACACACACGTGTGTGCGTATGTGGCTACAGGTGTTCATGAGTGTCACTCACCCCTCTGATGGCGAGGAGGATGCGTCCGTAGCAGTAGACCATGAGCAGCAGTGGCAGCAGCAGGCAGAAGACGAACAGACACAGCACGTAGGAGACGCTGGAGGCCGAGCGCACGTGCCACTGGACGGAGCAGGAGGTGCCAACGCCCTCGGGGCCGTAGCTGCTCCAGCCCAGGAGGGGAGGCAGGGTCCAGAGCAGGGAGTAGACCCAGGAGGCACCCACGCACAGCCAGGCCTTCCTGAAGTCGGACACGTCGGCCTGGGCGCAGCGTAGCACGTGGCTGTAGCGCTCGTAGGACAGCACGGACAGGGACACCAGGGACACGATGCCTAGGGGAGACGGGGGGGAGAGAGAGTTAGGGAGAGAGAGGGGGGGGGGAGGGGGGAGAGAGAGGGGTGGAGGGAGTAAGTGGGGAGGGAGAGAGGGAGAGAAAGCAAGCGAGAGAGAGTGAGGGAGACGGAGAGAGAGATGGAGAAAGAGAGAGAGAGGGAATGGGGAGAGAAGGAGAAATATAGAGGGGGGAGAGATAAAGAATGTGTTTGGTTGTATAATAGAGAATAAGACAAAAAAGTTGTAGAGAAAGAAAGGGAGAAAGATGTAGCGAGAGAGAATAAAAGTTGTAGGTTACATCAAGGCATAAAACACTCATAATTAAGTGCAATTCATGAAATAAATATATATACATAGAACTGGTGTTTTTTTGCCTGTTCTATAGTTATGATTAAGTCCATTCTAAATGCTTAACTGCGTACTGTGCGAGGCAGGCTATAAGATGAGCGTCTCGGGAGTGCCATTTCGTTTCTCATTTTGTCACACAAAAACTAAATTAATTTAAATGTATGAAAGAATTGTTTTATATAAATTAAGTACAATTTAGACAATAGCAAACTATGTCAGATACTTACTTGTTTCAACGTTTAAAACCAACCAAACAACACAATGACGGAAAGGATGCATATTCGTGCATCCTGTCCAAGTCAAACTACGGAACGACTCACCGAAGAGGGAGTTGGCGAACCCGTACCACCTGCACCCCGGGTCTCCGATCAGCCACCTTCCATGGATGCTGGCGGCAAAACTAAAGGGAGTCCCAAAAAGGCACACCAGGATGTCGCTGACGCTGATGTTCAACAGGATCAAGTTGATCGGCGTCCAGAGACACTGAAACTTCGCAAATACAACGAGAACGAGAAAATTGTTGAGGATGCCGAGAACAAAAATAAACCCGAGACACACTGCGACTAACGTGTGTCCAGTGCGACTCAGTCCGGCCGGGTACTGTAACAAAGTATCCCGAACATTATGGGCGCTCAGATTGGAGTGGGTGCTATCAATGTGGCTCAAATTCCAGCCTTGGCCCACGTCCACAACCATACCACCCTCCGCTCAGGACCGATCACTGGCTACACGGAACGCTTGCCTATTCAATCTCCTGCAAAAGCGTTCCAAGGTAAGCTCTAAGCTACAGGTGTTCACTCACTTTCTGACCCCAGCTCATTTCTGACCTGGAACGGACGTGCGCCCCTTGCATTGGCACTACTTATCCCTGATGAGGTCCTATATATGCACCGTGGCTATCGGTATCCCCCCCCCCCCTCTCTCTCTCTCTCTCTCTCTCTCTCTCTCTCTCTCTCTCTCTCTCTCTCTCTCTCTCTCTCTCTCTCTCTCTCTCTCTCTCTCTCTCTCTTTCTCTCTCTGTCTCTCTCCCTCTCTGTCTGTCTCTCTCTGTCTTTCTCTCTATCTCTCTCCCTCTCTCATTTTCTCTCTCTCTCTCCTCTCTCTCTCTCTCTCTCTCTCTCTCTCTCTCTCTCTCTCTCTCTCTCTACCTCCTCTCTCTCTACCCTCTCCCTCTCTACCCTCTCTCTCTCAGTCTGCCTTCTCAGCCATTCCTCATTATTATTTTCTTCTCTTGCTCATATCTATCCATCTATCTATCCGTCTATCCATCTATCTTTCTATATTTTCTATTCTATATCTGTCTCTTCTGGTTGTTGTAAAAAAGACGAACCA
>NC_082391.1:17567598-17577598 GCF_031168955.1 Gadus macrocephalus | reverse complement strand
TTGATGGGATTGGCCCTGTCGGCCCTGGCAAGGGCCCGGGAGAAGTGTGCGTCCACCATGCTACCGATGTCCCCCTGGAAGTAGGTGAGGATCACACTCTGGGAGTTCTCCTCCACCTTCATCGAGAACGGGCTTCCTCCCACGTCGGCCATCGGTCATCTAAAACTGGGAGAGATCCCTGGAAGTTCAGATGGACTTTACATTTTCTTTAAATTTTCTTTACCCGCATTCTAGTTCACAGAATTCTTGTTATTATACTGTAGATGATGTTGTTTTTTAATTATCATTTTGGGGTTTATGTTTCTTTTTTGAGGAGAAAGGGTTTACTTTATTAATTATTATTATTATTATTATTATTATTAATAATAATTATTTCATTCATTTATTATTTATAAAATGTATTAATTTAGATGTTCCCTTCTCAATGTTTATTTGCTTTTATCTTAATGGTTTACATAATTTATCCACATTATAGAAGAACAAAACTCACATTCACAAGTCGATGGAATGCCCTAAAAGCCATTAAATATGTAATAATTTTCGGTATCCCATACAGTACATATGCCATCGAATCATGTAACACAACGAGGATAACATACCATTCCGTCCAACAGAGCAAACCATATCTTTCATAGAAAAGTCAACTTGTATTATCAAGTGAGGCCAGTTTCAGTTCATTTATATTTTCAAATGATACCTACACTGTATAATATTCCCCATGACGCCATTTGAGTCCAGTTTCTTCTCATGATGTTTCCCAATTAAGAATTAATGCCAAGTAGTTGTGTTTGGTCACTCTGTATATGACGGATACTAAAGCATAAAACCCAGCAGATGTAATAAATTCTGAGTATTGCATATTAAATGCAAACTGATAAATTACGAATATATTCATAACAAGGAATTTAATAATTAATAACTTTGTTTCATGCTTGATTTTTTTCCGGATTACTTGTGTTGTTAATCTGGGAATGTTGAGTTTTGCTTTGCATCGGTATGCATTGAGGAAGCGCAACATCTGATATGATCTGATCTGCAATGATCACTTCATGTCAAATGACAAGGCTGTGATGCTGCACCAGTTTCAAATGGCAACTTTTTGATAAGCCTATTAAAAGCTTGATCGGTTGCATCATGCTCTGGGCACAACAAACTTTATGATCACTGCTGGATTCAGTACCAATTTAAAAGTACATTTTGGTTTCATATTTAAAATGTATACATACTTTTACTTGCTTCTCGATGGTGAGCCAACGCTGACCAAGGAACCAGTCCTTGGAACGATTGATTAGTGAACAAACACCTGATGTTGGCGCGTACGTGAGCCAAAAAACATCTTCATTAACATACTATCATTGGGTGTCCTTGCAGATATCGTATTAATCCATCCAATCCCGGTCAGCCAGCTCACGGTTGCCTTGTTTCCTTTCTGCTTGTGGTCCTACACCCGGCTGTGGCTTCCTTCAACCCACCTTAGTCGGTGTGTTAGCGCGGTGTGCTCCGGTCTGAGGGTGTGAGTCTCCAGGAACAGAGATTAGAATGAACAGAATGCCAACGAGCAAGTTAGTCCATAACCAGACTGACACCTTATGAGAGCATTCCTCAACAATGCCAACAGACACAGTGTCATAAATGTATGTGCACACTCAGTCGGATCAAAGGGACTTTCATTTTAGATGCTCATACCTGGGGGTGAGGGTTATTATTAATGGGACAATCATCCGATTCATCCTGTTTGTCTTTTTTTAAAACACACATTTGTTTTTGAGCTTTGCTCTTACAAAAACAAACCCAGAAGAAGCCCAAATGCATGTTTACTGTCTGGATCGATAAGCTATTCATGACTAAAACACACAGTGCAATGCAGTACAAACAAAGACAATTAGTGCATGCACTTACCTAATTAAAATAATGAACCGCATGCTTCCCATCAGCTTCAAAGATTGATGGGGGCAACATTCCCCACTGTCACTAAAGATGCTCACCAGGCATCAAATACGACGATCAATATTGAGGTAAACACAGGTTAACAGAAAAGGACTGCGCATCTCATGATAATACCATTTTCTATAGTTATAGACTGAGCATCTTCCAGAGATTTAGGTTTTTGGGGATTTGTTTTTATATGTTTAGCTGAAATACTCTTATGTGGCCAAGGCAACCAAAATATATAATATTTTATAATAATTGTAGTTGATAGTGTTTTCCTTTGTTGCAACTCATTTTAAATTGCCATCAGTAAACAGATATTAATGTCTGTGTAGATTTATAAATGTCCTCCAGATGTACACTACACAGTTATGCCACTAGATGTAGTCACAGCATACTTATCACCAAACCCCAGTGAGATTGCCAGTGTTGTAAATCTCTCTTATCTACGGACATATAGTTAATGTAAAATAGCCTGATGATGTCAAAGCACCTCAGCTTCCCTTTTCTGTAAAAATTGTGGTTCCGCCCACATAGGCTATATTGAGGCTGCAGCTCAGGTAGTGTCACATTTCCACTGGAATTATTTTGAACTTCTGTTGTGAAGGCTTGGGTAGTGGCCGTGGCCCACAAAATTTGAGTAAAAACCTTTATACAGATCAGACATTAATATGATCGAAAACTTTAATTTTTGGCAGTAAAAAAACCTTTACACAGATCAGACATTAGTATGATCGAAAACTTTAATTTTTTCCAGTAAAGACACATATATACATTGAAAAATAACAAATATAGCTTTAAAATGAATAAACCAAATATCTGTGAAACTATATGACTGCCTCTGTTAGGCATAAAAAGCGGTTAAGCGCTCAAAATAGCAGGTGTTTAAATCGTCTGGTTTTTTTTATAGGATTTTACTATGTACATATAAAAGCAAATAACTTAAAACCTCGACCTCAGCATTATTTCTGCCGTTGCCTGGCCTTTGATGAAGTAGGTACGTTAAAGTTTCTCTTTGTGTTCCATGAAATGATCGATCTCGCCCCCCTTCAGTCATCTTGATACCATGACCTTCATGTCGGGTCTTTGCCATCAGGCCACACTACTGATTAGACCAGGACACTGAGGTCTTTATGTTGTTGGGAGTGCTGGCGGGTTGAGCCACCTGTAGAAGGAGTCCGGCTCCCTCACTCCCGGGGTGGACGGGCAGGGACCCCGTGGTGCTGGACAACTCTGAGGCCTTGATGATGGACGAGGTGTCTACCGACCCCATGGAGTGGGAGTTGGGCTCCTGTTTGGGCCGACTGGTGGAGCGACTCCAGTCTAGAGGGTAGAACATAACCATAGAATATTAAATAAGATACTTTATTTGTTTAGCACCTTTTTAAAACCTAAATAAGTGCTAATGCCCACAATGATAACAATTGCTTATAACACTGACGATACATGGATAGAAAAAAAGAATTGATAATCAATATTCTGCCTCAGCATCATATTCAGCTGATACTTTGTCACGCTATTGGTAGGAACGATTAGAAGTGGAGTTCCAGAGACTAAAGTATCAACAATCTCCTTGTTACCGTGACGTCCCAAATTGATGAGGCTAGTTTATTGATGATTTATTACCTCAATGCACATGATGGAGTCCCAGTATGACGCAGACGCTATTCATTTGTCACACAGCCACCGCACACACACACACACACACACACACACACACACACACACACACACACACACAAACACTCATGCGTGCACGCACGCACACAGAGCCAACCCAGACCCTCACAGCAAGTACCTGAGAAGTCACTGGGCTTGAATCGGTCAAAGGTCAAACGTGTTCTCCACTGTTTCCTCACGTTCTCCTTCGTCAGACAGTGGAACACAAAGATAAAGAAGCCTGGAAACACAACGAGAAATAAATTGGTGGTTCATATTATTAAAATCATAGATCATAGTGTTCTATTTTATGTCCGCTTTTATTTAATTCAGATCTTTTAGTCGCTTTTAACAAATTAATTATCGAGTCATCCTATTTTTCAAGATGCTAACCATGAGAAATGTGCCCAACTATTTCTAAATAATAATACAAATGTGACTGTATATTGTATATACACATGTACTCGGTGAGGTAGTCCGTGTTATTGAACACATACAAAGCAGTCTCATGCGTAAGAAACACTACCACTCAAAACAAAACCATTCACCACACGGGACCTAAAAAGTGTTACTCTACCACGGAACAGGAACAACATCATAAAACATCCTGAGACGCAGGCGCAGACGCTCCTCACCCTGCAGACTGTTGAGGATACAGAACAGGTAGAGCATCACCGTCCTGCCCGGCCCCACGGCGAAGAAGGCCGAGAGCCAGGTGAGGCCCAGGAGGACGGTGAGGCTGGCGGCGGCCCGCAGGTCCTGCGCGGAGCCGCCCGCGGCCGGCTTCCCCAGCGGCTTGTTGGTGCGCATGCGTCGGATCTGGAGCAGCACCACCACGAACACACCGGTGTTCCCCAGCACGACGAGCAGGATGAAGCCCGCCACCGTCACGTAGAAGTGCACGTCGCTCTGGATCCAGCAGCTGCCGGAGCGGGAGCAGGCGGTAGGGTTGGCGGAGGAGGAGGTGGGAGTGGTGAAGGAGGAAGAGGAGGAGGAGGAGGAGGAGGAGGAGGAGGAGGAGGAGGAGGAGGAGCGGGAGGTGGAATAGGAGGAAGTAGAGGAGGTGGAGTTGGAGGTAACAAGTTTGATTGTTTTCAGGTTTATTAATAGCGCATTAACCTTGTCTTTATTGACATTTTTGGTGCATTATCTTCTTGTAAATAAGCAAGACCTTGGGGTTACGTTGTATACAGTAGATTCTTACAATGGTTCAGATGTTTCATCTGCTGCTGAAGTTATATTGCTGCTGCCGTAGGCGTCGACATCAGTGGCCAGCACCACTCCTACTATTATCAGGGGAACACCTGCAGACGCAAGAAACAACTTTTATTAGGCTTATTTATGCTGTTGAATATCAGATATGAATAGTACAATCCATCCTTTCTTCCTCAACAAATTACAAGAATTTATTTATACATACTGTTTTGTTTTGCCTACCTTTGCAATATTCAGAACCATTTTGCACTATTTAGAATTTGTTTATTATACATATTACTTATTTAATTTAAATTGACCTTTTATACTTAATGCACTGTGGGTGAGAGTTCCAATTTCGGTTCCTCTATTTGTCTTGCACATTTGTTGAAATTGACAACAAAGCTGACTTTGAACTTTGAACTTTCAACATCATCAATTCTAACTCATACAAACAAAAGGCAATATCCACAACGGAAAACAAATCATCGTAGGAAAAGCGAAACAAAGAAGAGCAAAAGGAGACCAACTCAAAAAGCGCTGTGTTCCACCAAAAGCCTCGCGGCGCTTACCCCAGCCCACCACGCAGAGTTTGAGGATGTAGGACCGCACGTACGCGTTGAAGACCTTGATGAGGGCAAAGTACATGTGCAGCGCCTCCAGCCCCATCCAGGTGAAGGACGCCAGCAGGAAGAAGTGCATGAGCACGGCGGTCAGGATGCACAGGCCGTAGCCGTAGCTGGACATCCAGGTGTTGAGCAGGTACAGCAGGTTCAGGGCCAGCAGGGCGGCCGATAGGTTGATCAGAATCTTGGACGGGTGATCCCGACGCAGTTTTCTATAGGGGGAGAGAGAGAGGGGGGGGGGGGGGTGAAGGAGTGAGTGGCATAGGTCTTCATCTTTATTTTATACTTCTAACATGCACGTGGTTGTTGCGTTGTGTGTTGGCCGTCGCAAGTGTTTCAAATGCACGGTGGCCTTTTGCGAAAGATCCTAACGAATTGCATTTAATTTATTCAAATAGAATAAATGTGTCTGTTAAATGACGTAGTTTACGATTATATAAGGTGGTCCTTTCTTGTTGGATTGATGTGTGCGTTCTGTGTTCTTTCTATCATTGAGATAGAGACGGTGATGAACGAAAGAATGCAACAAAGACATGGAGATAAAGAAACAAGTAACGTGAGAAAGAATGAAAGAAAGAAATAAGTAACGAAAGAAAGTAAGGGGTGATTCACAGTGATTGAAGTGGATAATTTGCGTAGAACTCCTGTTAATTGTGAGGAGTTAGCATTGCAATGAACTCACCCAAAGATCAAGTAAGTCATAAGGGTGATGCCCAGGAAGATGGAGGATATACCACAACCCAGATACGAAATCAGCGTCATAATCTCACGGTCTTTCTCACTCATGGGGGCCCTGGATATGTCCTGGAAAAGTACACAAATAGTATCACCTTGAGGTCTTCTCATACTTCAAAAAGAAAATCCTCCTTTACCATTTTGTGACTCACCAAAAGCACAGCAAAGCTAGTGAGGTGATTGCAGAAACAGCTTGTCACATTAGCAGATGTAGCCCGAGTCTCACACCCCGTGCTGTTCCAACCACCTTGACCCTCTTCACGTACACACACACACACACACACACACACACACACACACACACACACACACACACACACACACACACACACACACACACACACACACACACACACACACACACACACAGGAGCAGAATTTGAATAACCAAATGCTTTTAAACATTTACCAAATGTGAATTAACTACTGAAACAAGTTTCACAGGAAATATTAGCATTGTCTTTAAAATAAAATCTAGTATTGAACAAAAGCACAAAACATTTACTTATTTTGTATATCATCAATACTAGCACACAACTAAATTTCATTATTTTCTGCTCTTTTTTTACTCCCTCTCTTCAGAACTCTCAAATCTTACAGACAGCCCCGTTAAGCAAATCAACCTTAAAGCGAGAGAGAAACGCACCATTATCACCAAAGTCCCAGAAGACGCACGTCACGTTCTCATGTTCCTATTTGGACAGAAAACCAAGAGAATTGTGGACATTCATTCAAAACACAAAACCTGCTCCAAAAGCTGATGATTGACGAGATCGACCACTGATCACCTGCATGGCTCTGTTGTTGTTGAGGGTCACCTCCACACTCTGATTGAGGTTGCTCACTGTTCTGTTGTTGATGCTGGCCGAAATGACATAGCTGTTGAGAGTCCAGTTACCCTCTGTTTTGATGGCAATGCCTGTGTCCTTTGTGAAATAATGAAATTTGACTTGACTAAAGGTAAAATGGTGGGTATGTTATACTTTGAAGTGTTCAACTAAAAAGAGAGAAGGAAAGAAAGAAAGAAAGACAGGAGGAAAGGAAGAATGGAAAGGAAGGAAAACAAGAAAAGAGTTCACACTAAAATGGAATGGCTGCCATTATAAACCTTCTCAATGTCAATTTAATCCCTGTTGGAGTGTGTCGACTGTTTGTTTGTGTTTGTGTGTGTGTGTGTGTGTGTGTGTGTGTGTGTGTGTGTGTGTGTGTGTGTGTGTGTGTGTGTGTGTGTGTGTGTGTGTGTGTGTGTGGCATGCCTGCATGCATGTGCATTTACATTGAAGAGGTCTTGTACTCCATAGAACTGGAACTGAAATCTGGTTTTGTTTCCGTCCGCTGCGAGTTGATTTTTGAGCTCAGCTGGCAGGCTGATAGACGCAACCGTGCCTGGGATTGCTTCAGCAAAGCTCTCGTTGACCATGAGCTAAGAGAAACCAAAGAGTTGACAATCCAAGAGGGTGTCGGTTTAATTGGCAATTTCTAAATTACATGGATTGGAATGTAATCACATTGCTAAATTCAAATAAGGCTGTAATTGTGAGCTCACGCCAAAAATTACAAAATTACCGCGATGATTCTTGGATTCTAGTGTGTGCACGGGTATAATTAGGGTGCCTCTATAGTAACTTACCTCTGGGGTCATACCATCAGCATAATTAGTAACGCAGAAGGTGATTCCTCTGAAGTTCTTTGGCTTCACGTTGATCATGGACACAGCCATTGCAGGGGTGGCCACGTTAAATAAATCCCCTGAAAACACTGCCTTGTCCCCGATTCTTTCTGTGAGTTTCAGCACCCTTCAATGACAGATTTGTTTTTAGATCAGTATCATATTTATGTATTTCATCATCAATATATAAAACTACTACTAATAATGATCTAAAACACGATCTTATAAAACCCTAATCAAATGTTTTCTTACATGTTAGACACTGGAGCCATGTCACTCCTGGAGTTCAGAATATCTGAGATCATAGAGAAGATGTCATTGCTGAGTTCGGCCGTGACCACGCTGACGTCTACGACATCATCCAGCTTCCCCACCACGGTCACCATGTCTGAGGCGCTGAGCTCTCCGTCGCTCCCGCTCCCGCTGCCTGAGCCCAGCTCAAAGTCCACCAGGTCCTGAATGGTCAGCCACATGTCCATCGCGTTCTCTACCATCCAAAGAGACAGGGTTACCACTTGATAAAATGTACATTTACACTAAAGTACAGACAGAAGAGGATTAGGGCCACGTGTGATTATATATTTTTATTACTGAGTTTAAAGTCAGAATCCTGAGTTTAAAGTCAGAATCCTGAGTTTAAAGTCAGAATTCTGAGTTTAAAGTCAGAATTCTGAGAATAAAGTCAGGATTCTGAGAATAAAGTCAGAATTCTGAGAATAAAGTCAGAATTATGGGTCAGCGACCGGCTACCTCGGTCAGTTAGAGTCACTTTGCGATTTCCGATTTTTATTTCAGAATTCTGACTTTAAACTCTTAAGTCAAAAATAAATTCTACTCAGGCTAGACACCTAAAGAGGAACTGGCACGCTCTGCTATATTGCAATATAAGAAAGTGTTAATATGTGTGTTGTGAAAGAATCACTGTATGCACATCAACTTTGTTTCTGCAGAAGTTTGCAGAGAAGATGGACCAATGACGTCACATATATTACATTAAGCTTGTCGCTTTCGCTTTAAGTGTTGCTTTTTCGGGATTTGAAGTCAGCAATTTATTTCAAAAGGTCTGAGAACAGAGAGAAAATAGTATTAATAGCAAATATATTTGTTACTATGCTGAAGTAACAGTGACACTTGAGGTAGGCCTATGTTTCATACTTCTCCATCAGCACGTCGGCAAAATTCTGCTTTGCAGAGGAGATGGAAGAGAACTGGTGGGATATTCCCAGGTATGCTACCTACTTTTACACTTGCCGGTCACATACAAGTGGAAACATGGGTGCAGTATAGCATCTGTGACAGACGAAAGCCGGGGGTGCAGGTCTGTGTAGCAGTGCTGATGCAGCATTATGAACTAGCCTTGGTTTCCTAGTTAACATGTGTGTCTGTACGCTCCTACCAGCTGTGACATTGTGGTCGTTCAGGTCAGATATGATCGTGCGGGGCTCGCATTCAGTCATATCGGGATCCTCCCAGCTGGTCATGTCAGAGTCTACATCGAATTTACTGGACACAACAGTAGGAAAGAGGAAGATATCAGGTAATAAAGGGTGTTAAGGATACAGTAGAAAATACAATAAGGATACTGCTATAACCATGAATCCGCTTTTAGGGTAATGGCTTTTTACTAATAAGAATAGTCTACATTAAAACTGTCTCTATGACTCTGTAATAGCAGTCAAGGGCCCTATTTACTCACCATTTAGCCAAGATAATAAAGCCAGTCCCAATAAACATCAGCACATCAGTAGTTTCATTATCCAATCATAAAACTGATAGCCTTTATTCCTCAGTTGTTGTGTCTTGAGCAATATTAATATCATAAGTGGTGGCTTATGATGCACAAGAGATGGAACCCTTCATTACATTAATATTACCCAAGGAGGAAATTGATTTCGATTTTGATCAATGTTTTATTTCTCTAATCATAGTGGCTGGCATGCTATGATCAATCCTAGCTTGTCAGAGTTTGTATGCAGAGAGCAGATAGGCAGAGGATTATAACAATTTCGGGTTATATTTTTTCCAACTGTTGCTATGGAAACAGATTGTCCTTTATTAGCGCTCAGCACACAGATGACAGGAACCGTTGAACCAAACAAACAAAACATGTCCTCGAGTTTGTTTGAATAACTCTTACATGATTTTATCTCCAGAGTACTCCAGCCATGCTAGAATATCCTTCAATGGC
>NC_082391.1:17517598-17562598 GCF_031168955.1 Gadus macrocephalus | reverse complement strand
CCCTCCTTTATCATGTGTTGTGACATACTGCTGTCTTTTCCTTATGGAAACTCAAACGTGACTCTTCATTATGATTTACCTTAGGGAGTTGTATGTATAGAGCAGCAGGGTTATCGCCTGCAAGACAGCGCCGGCTGTATGGGAACACAAATAACAAGAGATTAGATCCGGTGACGTGCTCATCCCAGTTCACCTGTAATTTGTAGATAAGAACCACGACATCACAGACAAAGAACGTCCTCTTATTGGTCTGAAGCATAAAGGAGCACAAGCGCATGCATGTGCGATAACAAACAACCAAACTTAAAAGCGCTAGATAAAACCAAGTTTTTATCTCAAGAAATGTCTGCAGTTGACAACCCTTTTTTATGACCTTTGATTAGAGTTCAATTACCTTTGAGAGAGCACTGACACGTTCTGAACAGAAAAGTTCAGCGGGAAGATGCTTTCCATCTAATGAGAAAAATAATAATAATAAATAATTCAGAAGTAAAGTATGAGCCTATAACTGCAGGCCTTCATGGAAGCCATGTAGGCCCTACAGGGTAAGGTTTCCATACCCAGTGCCTTGTGATTGATTCCAGGCTGCTTTTGGTTGCATCAGAAGTGTTGGAGTGTTTGATATAAGCCCACATTTTAATTTCGTAGCTCGACCACTCTGAAAAAAAATGGTAGGAAAGAAAGTAAATGCTCAAACATCAAGTTGGCAATACTTTAGATGGATATCCACAACCATTGTTCCTGGAGAAATGAAACTTTGTTTACTTTACTCGGTCACATACAGTCTATCACAATGGGGCGGTGACATTTGAGTTCAACATCTTTCCCCTGTAGTTCCTCAATACAAAAATGACCTCATACCTTCCTTAACAGCAACCACTATAGTAAAGCAAAGTCAATACTCCTATTTTCATAAATCTTCGATTTGATTTAACAAAGCAATGGTAAAGGTGCTGATCGTTAGATTTAAGAACTATTATTTCACTGTAATTTGTTAGAAATGGCATAGCAATCTGTCAGCTATTACTCAATTAAATTCTCTGTGGGAATATCAGTATCTAGTTGACTGCGTCTGCCTCTGTATGAACCAATGTAGAGGTTAGACCGTTCCCACCCTACGGTATATCAGCACTTGACCTCCCTGAGTGGTGCAGAAACCACCCATGTTTGAAAGGCAAAACTTTCTCAATGCCTTCCTCAATTTTGTTGTTCAGTTTCAAAATCTTGCTCTCTTATGGTCTTTTTTCTGCTCTCTCTCTCTCTCTCTCTTTCCAACTCCTGAACGTTATCTACCTCAGCTTTCACACGGAGGACAACACGATGACACAATAAACCGGTAAACCGACGCTCACCACAATGCAGGCTGGTGTCCTCTTTGGGAGGACAGCTCGCGGGTGAACGGTGATTCCAGTGTCTGGCGTCCCAGCTCACCACGTCTCCCTCCACGCAGCCCAGCAGCATAATCTCCTCAGCTCGCCATTCTCTGGCCCACATCCTGAACAGGCCGATGCCCCCCATGAGGGTCTTCCCGTCCTCCCGCCACACCGTGCCATTCTGGTCCACCGAGTGAGGCCAGGCCAGGGTCAGGGTTCCGTTGGGGGCCAGCCGCCCAGACACGGGGGGGTCTACGGCCTGGTCCAGACGCCTCGTCCCGTTGACGTAGAGTCGAAGGTGCCGGCTCGCGGCTGACCAGGTCAAACACACAGACTGCCAGACTTTGGATGTCAGCGATTCGTTCAGGGGCCATCTGGCTCCAAACAGCACCGCCGTGATGTGTTGGTCGTCTCCTTCCAGTCCCAGCTCGACCGCCGGGTTCCCGGGGGCTTTGTAGGCGAAGGCGGTCCATTCGGTTATCACTGTGAGGCGTAGCAAGACACACACGCTCAGCTCCTCCAGCTCTGGCACAGACAGCCCTGGGTCCAGCTGCCACATGCACGGCTTGATCTGGAACTCAGCCTTCTTTCCCCACAGACTGGGGTTCCCGTGAATGTCTTGACACACACACACACACACACGCACACACACACACACACACACACACACACACACACACACACACACACACACACACACACACACACACACACACACACACACACACACACACACACACACACACACACACACACACACGCGCGCGCAGGAGTGAAGTAAATTATGTTAAATATTAGGCAAACAGTGGATAGTCTATCAGTGGACTGGAAACTGGGTCCAAAACTATAACTTTTTACGAAACCATAGGAAATAGTTTTGGACTCTCCTCATCATGATATCAGAAACAATGAATTTGAAACAATACTACAGAGTGAAATACTTTGAAAGTTGTGTTTTTGTAGTGTCAGATGTTATCAAGGTACTTTAAAAGGCATACTTGAACCCTGAAGATGCATAGAAGACTGCAACCACAGCCAAAGCATTATGATGGGTGGACTTCTGGCCATGACCAGTCTGGAATGCACATAACAAAATAACATTTGCCATAAACACGCAATAAGCCCGAGTTATTTATCCAACCAAGCTTCCTTAAGGAGTCAGTTCGGTTATACGATAAAATCCATATCTACTCACCAGTGTGTTTCCTCTAAATCAGATTTAATCTGTAAAAAAAAAAAATCTCTAGCAAGTGAGCAAGTCACTGTTAGAGGCTTGTTCTAAAAAAACATATGTCTCCTCCTCAGAGTCCGTTCCATTCTCCAGAAACAGACCATCGCACCCTCTCCTTTTGTACCATGAGTTACTCATTAATCACTGGTAATAAACGTAGCTGATATAGCCCATAATGGTTCAACTCTGCCTCCAGTCATATACATGCATCCTGTTTGCCAAGTTCCTATTTCTCATAATTTGATTTAGGGCAAATACCTAAAAAAGGAAGTATTGAGTTACTGTGGTGTTCACTTTTGTGCTTCCTTGTGATCTACACACATTGCTATAGATAAGCACACACATTTCCAATTTGTCTTCTCCACTGAAATACTTTGTATTTTTAATCTGAATCTTTGATTGCAGCTCCCGACTCTCTCTCATGTGTGAAAACGGCTATCTTTCCCTGATCAGGGTTAGGTCTTGGCTTAGGGAAAGTATGGGGACCTCTCTAGTTTCTTTACGCTCCATACCTGTGTATTTGTGTCCATATGAATTCTTATATATATAAGAAGGCACTCATTTTTCAAATCTTACTGATAACTGCTCAAACAAAGGTAATTTGCTTCTCTGGTGATAAATGACTAAAACTGTGCTGTTCCTTATTCTGTGGTTCTGTGCTGCTACTAAGAGGTTCTGAATAACCAACACATTTATCAACACTTTTATTTCTTATTCCTTATGATTTCTCTTTTTCTGTAGATACAGGTCATCAATGAGCAGGTAGGGGCTCTGAGTGATTTGGATGGATGTTTTGGAACAAGGTAAGATCAGACATTGGGACTGAAGGAAGATCGCCTTTTAAATTCCTTTGTAACGTTGCATGAAAGAAGAATCATTTTATCACGCTTCAATGTAGAGGATGAATCAGCCTTTAAAGAGGCCTTTCTAACCCCAAAGGCATATGATGGACACATCTGGATTATGACATCTGTGGAATATATCATACAGTAAATACAGGGTACTCTATCGTGACGTGATGGTCTGCAGCGTCCCGCCGTGTTTACGGGCTCCTTTGGCCTGTGTTTGGGTGAACGTCACCCTGCATGTGTGCGTCCATAGATATGGTTGTCGATGGGCCGGTCGGTCGGAGTGTAGCTGTGATCCAACACAGTTCCTCCAGCCTAACGGCACCTGTGCCCCCTGTCCTGCATGTGGTCCGGGACAACAGCTGTCAGAGGCATGGCACAGGGGTATAGCGTCTGCTTCTTTCCACTGAGATAGTTAGTTAGTTAGTAAGGAAGTTAGTTGTTAGTTAGTCAGTTATTAGTAAGTACATTTGTTAGTTAGTTGTTAGTCAGGTATTAGTTAGTAAGTTGTTAGTTAGTTAGTTCATAAGTGGTTTGCTGGTTAGTTAGTAACACTATTAGTTGATAATTAGTAACTTAGTTAGTTTGTCATTTATTAGTAGGCTAAGTTATAGTCATTAGTTAGTTTGCAAGTTAGCAAGTTAGTTTCTTTGTTTTTTTGTTAGTTTGTTCGTTTTTTTTATAGTTTCTTTGTTTGTTGCTTTACAGTTGATCTATGCACTACTCGAATTGATTCGTAGAAGACCTACCACCTACTTCATTTGACTATCTCTGTATCTACATAAGACCTTGCCACGACGACCATAGAAGTAACCTACATATTATGCCTGTCTGCTTACCTATACTCATCATGTCTTTTGCTATTCGTTCTTCTCTGGTGCCAGGAATGTGGTTTTGGAGATGGGGGCACGACGCTCTGTGTTGTGTGTGGGAGGGGATACTTCAGTGTGGCCTCCTATAATGTCTCGCTGCGACTAGTAGGACATGGACATCGAACGTCCAAGTGCTGTCACGTGATTCCACTTGCCACCTTATTTATCTCAACGAAATTTCAAATAGTATGCTAGATACATACAAATATATATAAAGGAAAATATACGAAAATGAAATGGCTAAAGTTAATGCAAAATTATGATGTAGTCGAGTACAAACATACAGTCTACTCTCATTGCAGTCTTTGGAAGTTAATTCTTACTGATATACTGTTATCTTCCACAGCATGACATAACACATCTCAGGAAGTGGTGGTGCTCCACTTTGTTGGAGAATCTCCATACTGAAGGGTATAGATCTTCTGAAGCAGATGTGCTGTGTATTCCAATATTAACACAACCGTAACAATGACCTACAAAAACTATTTGTGTGTGTGTGTGTGTGTGTGTGTGTGTGTGTGTGTGTGTGTGTGTGTGTGTGTGTGTGTGTGTGTGTGTGTGTGTGTGTGTGTGTGTGTGTGTGTGTGTGTGTGTTTGTGCAGTCATTGCAGACGGTTTGCTCATTTCACGGAGGAGGGCAGCGAGATGGCAAGAGGAACTACCACCTATCTTCGGTATCCCGAGGAAGCGCAAAGTTTCCGAAATGGAGGAGACATAATATTTTATCAGTTTCAGGGCGGAGAAACTGTGTTCCCAAGAGGCTTAGCTTACAGGAAGTTACAGCAATCTTGCAAAGTCTAAAGAGAGCAAAGGAAACTTCCCTGTTCTACTGTTCTTTCCTCATTTCATGACAGCTGCTATAAGAACAGCAAGTCACTTAAGAAATGAAATCGTTTTACTTAGCTTTGACTCTTGCAACAGGAGAATTCGTGGCTCTTTCTCCAAGAGTATAGTCGCTGAGCTCACATTTACCGAGAAGCAGCAGCACAGTGTTTGGGTTAGCCTCTCTAAGTTACCCGTGTAGAACGTTGCGTCAAATTAGTTCCGTAAAATCAGTAAAATCATAGTTATTTTATTTGGTCATCACGGGGGGCCACAGGGGGGGCCAGGGACATGTCTAAAGGGGCACTGGCCCCTGTAGGCCCCCGTGTAGAATCGCCATTGATGGCCCGTGTTGTAGCAATGTTCATGATAAAAGCACCCTGCAAATTTAATAGGCTGTGTTTGTACTCGGGGCATAACCGTCTAGGAAGAATGGTCCATATTGAACCTCACCATGATTGAGAGCATGGTGAATCTCCACAATCCAAACCAAAACTCCAGGCAGGTTGTCAGCCCGACATCTAACCCAGAGTGCCCTCCATTTAAATAAATAAATTAGAATCAGTTAGGTTATTATCTACTGCTTAATAAGGGAAAAAATGGTGATTTAGCTTATGGCGCACAAAAAAAAGCCCTTGCACAATAATATGAATTTCAAGAACTGGGTTTTGGCAGCATGCGAAAGATAATGTAATAATTGGAAAGCAAACAATTTCTGTTCCCTTTTTCTTCATTTGTCATGTGAAGGCGTTCCCCATTTTGTTATACTTTTCCATCATTGCCAGTACGTTTTTTTTTATCATATCAATATTAATAATATATATTAATATTAATATAAATAAATAAATAGAAATAGAAATGTCGACTCTCTCTAGCTTTCAATACAATCCTGTTATTTGTTAGTTTTAATCCGACTGTACATTACTTTGAAAGGATGAACCTCAGTTTTGTGATTTAGACCTCACTTGACCTCACTCCCAGAGGTCCACGGTTCAATGTTTTTTTTCACCACTGGGATGCTGACGGCGTTACCCGCCTACATTATTTTCCCTTGAGAACCCCTGTTGCAGACCAACTTCGGAAAACTGTAGTTCCACCGTAGAAACGCTAGAGGTCAGCAATACTCCCCGTCGCGCAATGACGTCGGTTGGGAAAAGTGTAGTCGAATTCATTTTAAACAGCGCTGTCTTTTCCTATGTTCGAAAGGAAGCACATTTTCATCCCTCTTTGACCCTATGACGTTTTCCACAAAGGTTAAGTAAAGGATAGGAGATTTAACTATTCGTAGAGGAATAGGGACACAGCTAAGGAGTCTCACCCATGGTCTCACCGCGTCCGCCATCTTGTCGTCACGTGACAGCACTTGGACGTTGGATGTCCATGTCCGACCTACAGGCTGCAGCGAGACCTTACGAGAGGCCGCGGGGATGGCCATCCATACAAGTTGTTTGCGTTTAAAACATCAAGACTCTAAAGCACAAGGTAACAGCCAGAGATAGATAAAGAGGATATACTGTGATATCATTTAGAAAATCTTTATTTGGAGGTTTTTGATTCTTATGTTGAGGTAAATAACTATTTCCCTTTAAAATAGCAGATATTGCAGTTAACGTCTCTGGAGGAAATTACAAGAAATATACAGTTACCAGTGAGTAGTCTAAAGATAGCCAAAACGCATTTTCTCTTAAACTGTGTGTTAAAATATTTTCATGAGTTTGATCAATTGTAAATTGTCAAGAGACACAATCCAGAACGGTTTCCATGGTTCTAGTTGGCTCGGCCACAGATGCTTCGACGTTCCTGATTATCCTCATGCTTTGAACATTCCTACTGGCAGTTGAGCGATTGAGTAAGTCACAAAAAAAACATATTCTCTGTGTTTATCATCTTATGGTTTGTACAATCGATTAAGGGACAGGCCACTATTTGTTTGTCTTCAGAAAAGGAGCCCAAATACTGTCTCGGGCCTGATGGCCTGCACTCTGGATCAGGTCTGGTGACGTTAAGTCCCCCAGACCTCGTCTGCTGTCTCTGCCGGCCCCTAACACCCTGCGGCCACACACCCACCACAGCTCCACACACAGCTGATGGCTCCTCTTCTTCCTCCTCTTCTTCCCCCAACTCCTCCCAGGTGTTTTGGCTCACACTAATTCGCTGTATGAACACCTTGACCTCAACCCCAGTCATCTGTAGTACACATGTACACACAAACTCTAATTGATTATTATTTAGGCTTTGTTGGGACACATACTACACAGTTTTTATTTACAATGGTTAATATTTACAATTGCAACACATTGTTATCATTATATTATACGTATTATACTATTACACCAATATGATATTATATTCATTATACTCATGCAGATTGTTAGAATATTATAATATTGCAATATAGGCCTATTGCTTGATATTATATGATTTGACATTATCCTCACTATTCTCACCATGTTTCATAAAACATTAATTAACCAACAATATGTTCTGTCCCTAACTAGCGAACTGATGCCATCGAGCAGGGATAACGAGGTCCCTCCTGCTTCTATTGTCATCAACGTGACCACTAATATCAAGCCCTCTGGACAGTCAGAGAACGCTCTGTGTGGAGAAACAGGACCAGACAGCAGATACTCCACACAGCAGGTCACGTCAATCGATCAGATCAATCTGCATTTAAACAGCACTTTCCATGCCAAACACTGCAACTGATCATGTATGCATAATTTCTGAGATAAAAGCCTTCTTTCAACATGAGAAACCTTAGGTGTTTAAAGTTGACATGATTAAAATGAAAAATTTCATGAACATAAGTAAACAGGGTTTTCTCTATGTCGACTCTTTTTACTTACTCTTTTTACGAAGTTGTGAAGTTAAGCACTCATCTCCTTAATCATAACGAAGCCAGCAGATATTTTAGCTAAGATTTCGGACTTCCTCCCATCTTAAATATTTGATTGATTTTTTAATTTGAATCTATTTTATAAACCTACATTTATTCCCTAATTTAGTTTTATTATCATACTCATAATACCTGCTTGATCATTGGAGTTAGAAATGTGCACAGTGCAGTTATAAGTTAGTTTCCTCTGTCGGAAGAGCATATTTGATCAGAAGTATCATGTCACTGTGGGACAGAGAGGTCCTTACGAGGCTGCTTCTTCCCTATCTAAATATTAGATGGAGCAACACCTGCAGACAATATGGGACACAGCTCAAGGTAAATCTGTCTTCATGCTTACATTCAGGACATGTAAACGAGTAACTAGTTACACCCTTTGGATTCAAGATCATATCTCAGCTGACAACAGATGGAAAAGGGCAATGGCTGATTTAGCCAGACCCCAGTTCACAGGTGACGTTATTAAAAGTGTAAAAAACGATCACACAACTCATGAAACAATAAACCTTGGCTGAGAGGGCCTTTCCATCTTGATATATGTTTGGGGCAGCTTTCCCCAAATATATCCCTCACAACCCACCATTAAATTTCACCTTTTTATCAACACTTCCAATGTTTCACTGTTAAAGTCATTATTCATATTTTATGGGACTTTATATTAATTCAAATTAGTTTAACTATAAATGTTATATTATTATTTTGTCTTTGAATCCTTTAAAAAGTGCTACACGAATGTAGGCCTAATTTTACTCTTGTCGGTGAATGGGTTTGTTAAAGAAATCAACTCTCAAACCGACTCTTCCCATTGGTCGTGTTGTGTGTGCTGCTCTTCTATAGGTCAGAGCATCGACTTGCTGGACTACGACGCAATCCAGGACATGTCCCTGCTGCTGGGCTCCGCAGACCATCGGGGCAGTGCCTTGCGGAGGTTCGCTTGTTTCCTTGGAGTCCCCCCTCAAATCCTGGCCCACCTCCATAGCTTCCCAGACCTTTTCCATTACCTCCGTGCCTCCACCTATATACTGATGCCCCAACTGGCTCAGGCTGCAGCACTCCTACCCTGCCCAGGGGTCGTTGCTAGGATACACCAGGCCGTAATGAATAAGTGAATAGTGCAACAACCACAATAGTTTACAGAAGAAAGAGTTGTTATTCATTCATTCATTCATTGAATGTTGTATTAATTAAATGATTTGTTTAGCATTTAAATGGTTTAAAGTAAAAAAAAATGGATGCATCTTTTAAGTTTAAATAGTATAAATAAAAACAATTTGTCTTTACCGTTGAAAGCTATGCAAATATAATGTTCAATAGTAAAGGTTTATGTCGCTTTTTATGGACTGCGTACAGCAAAAAGGGAATTGACCACCATAAAGCTGACCACTTTATCACCCCATGTCTATGAATTTTATATTATCAGGGGTCATATGCTTCCCCCATTCAAATTCCATTGAAATATTGATTATTGCATTAGGTAAGCATTAAATAAGACACTGGGAAATTCTGTGAAATTGAGGCCATTGTGCAACCAAACCCCCTCGTGTGATGTTACTTCTTCCTGTTTACCATGTAAAATAAATGAGGCCCTCTGGCTAAAGCATGTGAGGCAGTCTTGAACAGACGATGTTGTGTTCAGGAAAGGCGACAGAACATAGAGGTCTGGGAAAAAAGACCCTCCGTGCTGCTGAAACATCACATATCAATATATTTTGCCCTGATCATTCCCAGTTCGCCTCAACAGATTCTTCGACAACATCGACACGGTGAGCAACTCAAATTTTCAGAACAGGGACCCATACTTGGACTATAACCCCAAAAGGTAACATTCTACCAGATGTATTGATGCATTTTGTAGGAGTTTTCTTTCTTTCCACTGCACGGTTATAAGTCACAAGTTGCGAGCAATTTGGTCGGTAGGTTTTAAAAGTAATTATATTGTTTTGCGGTGTACATTTTTGTATGTCCCTAATATATGTATGTTTTTCCATATGGTATTCCACAGTTAATGGAACTTTCAAATGTAATTGACTTCTAATAAAATGGGATATATGAGAGAATATTATTTGTATGTTAAAATACAATGACATTAACTGCAACGATGAGAAATATGTGTATCCTTCTATTTACTATCAAGTATGGCAATTTTATATTATCATCTGATGCCGTTTTTCACCCAACACCCATTAGGCCCTACACAATATTATGAGCAATTCACATTATAGCCTGCATCGAGCCTCGGATACGCTAGGAGGCGCTATTGGTCCGAATTGCATGGTCCACGTCCCCGTGCCCTACCGGCGGCTATGTGTTGCGCGCCTCGGCTTCAGAAAAAGAGAGAGAGAAGGGAAACTTCACAGAAATGGCGGAGAGTGCGACGTCTCTCAAAGGCTTGCGAGCCCAAATGGGTAAGAAACACGTCGGCCGTCTGGATGATGAATGCATCGATCGCTCCTTACCCTGGTGTATTAGTGTGTGGTGTTTTGTCGGCGACTGCCGCTTCTCGCTTGTTTATGTGTTGGTGTTTCCTCACGCGGTTAGCATACTTGGCTAGCTTGCTGCCCGGCTATTTGCTGACAATGGATATGCTTGGAAGTCTGCAACTAGTTTCCCCTTGTCTATCTGGTCAGCGATCATGCGACTTATTTGTCCCCAGTGAAATGCATACTCTTGCACCGGCGTTTGTAGTGAAACGAATGAAATATCAACGTATCCTAAACTTTTTTTGTGCCTGAAGTGGCTTGTTTAGGAGCTCGGTGGGCTGCTACAGTTGTATTTTTATTCCTACCAAACCAGGGATTTACATATGACTGCTTAGTGATAGGTCTGTTTTGTGGCGCGATTAGTGAACAGGATGTATGCACTTATTGGGTAGTTAGCAACGTCGACGACCCGCTTTTGGAGAGCCCTGGACGTATGCACATAAAGTTGATGATGATGACAAATTATTGGCTGATCAATGAAACTACTCGGACCCTCTGGTGATCTTCCCTGGTTGACCACAATGAGGTTTCCCCTCACTATGTTGACCCATCCTTTGTGATGGGTCACGTACAAAGAACTCCTGTCAAACACCATCTCAATAATGTACAGCTTCGCTCCCCACCCAAGTATTGTTTTTAGTTGTTTTCGTCATTACTGTCCTATTCGCTTGATTGCTGCTCCGGCCAATTTACCGTTAATTTCATTTAACCGCGAATCAGGTTTGCAGACAGTTTATTGCCGCAGCGCAGTGGAGAAAAGTAAACCGTTCGACTTCCTGAACCGGTCCTGGGTCTCCTCTATGTTGTTTTTTAGGCCACCGTTGTCATGAGTTAACGGTATCGTTAAGCTTTTTTTTGTTGACATATGCCATTGCCCTCTCCCTCTCGGCAGTGAAGCCATACAACAATCTCTGACCTGGTTTGTTGAGTTCTAGACGTTGTGTCATTAAAGGAAACCGCCATTATATGACATGTCTGTAAAAGGTGAAGGGTAATCGGCTATCAGCTGGGATGTGTCAAGTTGTCGCAATATAAATATATTTATATATAGCGATCAGAAAAGTCCAATAATCAATAGATTTATTGTGTGATTTTCCACATTGTGAATTTGTAATTAATTTAATTAACCGAATTTAGCGGTAGCAGACCAATGTATTTGGTAAGCTCTTCGTTCATTTTTTAGATGGCCCCAGTCGTTCTTAGCGCAGATGTTTACTGTGTGTCTGTATCAGAGTTTGAATGCCTACTTTGTTTTCACTCAAGCTTCAGTCGGGGCTCACTGGTTGTTTCGAGGGTGTTTTAGGGAGTTCTCTGCATACTCGAATCGTTTGTGGACTGGCTCCATTTTTGGTGGTTGTTCTAAGCTAAAACGTGGCCAAAATTCGCTTCTCACTTCATCCTGTATGATTTGTGCATTCTTTCAGTTGACAGACATGTCTTTTGATTAATGCAGCTCTGTGAAAAAAATAATATATGTCGGATGATTGTTGAAGGAAAAAACGGTTGAGTGACTTCGAGTTGTCTGAGTCAAGTTATGAATGAGTGTGTTGGTCTCTGTTGTATGACAAGCCCCCTCTTCAGAGGTTTCCTTCCACGACTTTGTGTCATGGCACAGTATACGGGTCATGAATAAATGAACATTGCCAGGGAGCCGACCTGTGCATAAGTGTGTCACCTCTACAAGTATGTGAACCAGGAGGCCATGCACCATCTAATTATGATGGAACATCAGACAACTTGGAGACCCGCCGCAAGGCTACCGCCCTCTTTTTTTTTTCTACTCTTTGGCTCGACCGAAGGCTCCTACAGAATGTAAAACATGAGAAATATTTCTGAACCGGGTTAAGTTTGACCAAAGGCGGAAACAGACCAGCCTTGATTTTCTTGGCGTAATTTCTAAACATTATATTATGAACTCTCAACAGAACCAAAGCCTCACCTGTTCTTACCATGGTTTGATTGTGTTGTGCGCATACGCATAGTCTAGTTATTTTGTATAATGTTATTCGTTGGAAATGGCAGTCCACAGGTCAGGCAAGATGTATTTGGAAGCGCACCACTGAAACACAAACATTTTAATATTTGAATGGGAAATATTTGAATTTGCATATCCATAGCCTTTGCTTTTGTTTTGTGTTAACCTCAATTTACAATGCTATTCACATTCTTTTTATTTTTTGTTTTTAATAGACTCCGTTCCCAATTTATGTTTTCGAAACAAAACAAACACTTGAATGAATGCATACAATCCCCTTTTACAAGATGTATTTTGGATAGAGGCCTTTTTAAAAGTTAGACCCAGATGAAGCATCCTGCTGAAGTCCAGTCAGGGAACGCTGTGGTACCGAATAGAGGATGGGACAATCATTATCTCGCTCGATCCAGAAATAGCTGGCTTACCTTAACATGACGAAGCCCTAAGTAATCCCAGAGGTGTATGTGTGTTACCTCTGTAACACCAGGGTCTGTATATTATTTTATAAAGTTTACACTGCCATAGCATTAACATGGTATAGCATGGTAAGGCTTATTGCATGGGTAAGTGTTAAACACGGATCTGCCCTTAACTGGTATGTTGGCAGTCGACCCGAACGGGTCTTGGGCCTGCTGGGCCGTTTCCTGTTTAGTCATGTCCAGCTTGTGGAGGGATGCCGTCGGGAGCCCCGTGGTGAGGGACGGGACTTAACTGGGCTCATAACAACCCTACTGCCTGCCTGACCTATCCAGTTGCCCCACAAGTGGAGCTGATTGGCGCTGGGCTCCATCTCATGTTGTCCAGGCCTTGTTGTATCATAGTTTTTATTAGCGTGTGTGCTAGAGTAGATGCAAAAGCATGATCAGTGGATACAGCGTTTGCCGCAACTGCTGGTGGTTTTGCCATCTCTCCAAAGCTATAATTACAAAATTTTTCCAAATCAAGCCCTCGGTTCTCAGTATCCTACTAACGAGCATCAGCAAGTGTATGCTAATCAATGCTTATCTCCATAGTGATGGGGAGATGAAAGGCAGGCGTCTTCTCATTGGTTCCGTGCCCTGTGTCTACCAGGACCAATTTGGGCTCTCATGAGGCCAATGGAGAAATAAACAGAAACGATGCTCTGTGAATGTGCGTGGGTGACGTGTATGTTTCTGTGCGTGTGTCAATAGATAGTACTTTATATTTTCAATCAGCCTCAATGGCACGTGCTCTTGTTTGACTTCCAGGGCCCTGTGTCAGGTCACTGCTCCTGGCTCTTAAGCTGGGAAGCAGGCTAAGCCGTATACATTGCAGCGCAAAGCCGGTCTAAAGTTTGGTGCTGCGGCTGTGCGCGTGCCTGAGATTAGCGTCTTAATGTTAGAAAGACTTTTTCTTCCTGTTTCCTTTTAACACTGCAGTGCTGCTGCTGACCGACTCAGACATTTTTTCTCCCGCCCTGTGCTTTCCGGTATATTCTCAGTTGTGTGATCACATGACCAAGCTGATTCGGATCCTTCACGGTGTCACGTTTCTGATGGGACGTCCTGTGGCTGAGATGTGGCCAGCTGTGATCCTTGGTTTTTTCTAACTTGCGATAGAAGATACAAATGTATTGTAAAGGTAACTCATCTGCTGTGCATCTGATAACCTTGTTATTTGCCTACTATGGAGACTTTATTTGCATACTATGGAGACTTTATTTGGATCGACAGAAAGTTTCCTATTTTAACAGAAATCCAGCTGCTTGCAACATCATGGCAGTGCTGGGAGCATTCATCTCAAGACACAGAGGCTGCTCTTATTTCATCGAAAAAAAGTTTTCCGATATGTTTGACTAGAACTACTTTGTTCAACACAAATTGATCACTTTTAGTTGTGAACAGCTGCAGTGCTTCAATACGGGACTAATTGTATTCTATGTAAATTAGCCATATCCTTATGGTATGATCAGCAGGCGATCACCCGTGGACATTCAATTCCGATGGTCGTCTAACACACATGTATACCTTTTTATTTATCTCCACCCTCCCGTGGGATTGACTGTAGTGTAGCGTGAGAGCAAAAGTGAGCTGACCTAGTGCACTTCCTCTGGGGATAAGCCGCAGACCCGTCCCCTCTGTAATCCACTTTGACCCTTTGGAAACAACTGTGTTCTGCTCTTATGCCAGTCTCTGGGCTTTTGGGAAGGGCAAGTCTCGTCAGCGCATTGTCCTTTTTTGAGGATTCTTTTATCAGGACATGAAACGGGATACCTGGCCCAGGTCGGGTTCAGCGATGCTTGATAAGCAACGGCAGTTAAGATTACATTTGGGGAAACGGCTTACGTCCAGGGCTTGGAAATAGGCTGTATCCCATTTTAACATATGGTGTTGCTCTTCTAAATGACACTGATCAAATTTATATTGTCTTTCTTTTTAATGGAGACAGATTTGTTTCATTGGTTGTGGCGGTTGTGTATGTGTGTGTGAATACAAGACAATTGTTATCTCTCAACTTGTGTTTGTATAGTGTCTCCCTTCTGAACTCCACGTCAATGTACATGTTTGTCAATGTTATTCCAACCATCAACTTTTAACCCCGGCTCCATATATTCCCATATATCCGATCGGTAGCCTCCTCCTCTGGGTACACATTGCAGCCACCATCACGCCCAGCAGTCGCATGACAAACAAAAGGCACGCAGGCTCTATTTGATAGCCAAATGAGTGCACAAAGCCTTTACCGCTCAATTTGTCCAGGTCACCTTGTGTTACGAGAAGCCACCGTCTCCCTCCGGGGTGGGGGAGGGAGTGGACCAAACGGGCCCTTTATCCTCTCCTCGTTTGGCTGAATGAGGAATACGATGGCCGACGGCCTCCCTGTTGGTCGAAATAGCCCTGATCCTCCCTTGTGACATGCTTACTTCACTGTGACTCGGCCAGTGGTATTATTTAGCCTACTTCAAAAATAACTCCCCCAAACCTATTGATGGCTCTGGTTGGATGCTTGGGCCGAGTGTTGAATGTTGATGCCTTAATGTGATTAAAAGTCAACTTAATTATGTTATTTACTGATTTCCCTCGAGGCATTGAAGCCTAATTTGCTGAAAGCTGTAATTATATTACCCACAAATCAACTGTGATAATTGGGGCCTTTTGGGATTTTATAGTGTTTTGATTCTAATAAATGAAATAGTGCTAACGGCTAATTTCCTGATTACATGTTAACGTTTTAAATATCAGCCATTCTTCCATTTTTCTTGGCTTCAGACGTAAAACAGCAGAGTGAATTGATAAATAATGCATTTGTTGAACGGAATTAAAGGAGAATTCTAGGCCAACCCTGAAGCTCCAGTGTTCATCAATAATGTGAGTATCACATGAATGGTTACCTCTCTTCCTGTGTCAGCAACTCTGGCACGGTGGAGGACTTGCACACACACAGACACACACATACAAGGGCATGGAGACAGAGGGACCCAGAGGGAGGAAAGTCTAGCCACGAGGGCGCTAGGCTACAACCAGGGCTAATAAAGCCTCATCATCCCCCCACTTCCTTCCCTCTATTGGTCCATTAACTCTGCTGTTGCCCTCGTCTCAGTTTTGGCCCCGCTCAGGAAAACTGGCTATTTATGCCTGTTGTTGTGAACCCTGGACACACAGAATGCTGGCCAGAATCCGGCGAAGAGCAGGTTCCACTAATCACCCAGCCGACATGCAGCCTGCAAATGTAGGCGATTACATGCTCTGTACTCGGGATTACAATCAGTGTGGGCTATTATGCTCGGGGGTGCCCCTCTGTGTTGGGTCTGGCCTCTGTCTGGCTTGCTGTGTAATGCAAACACTGATCAGCCATGTCGAAACCCCCCACCCCACGCGCCCCATGCTCGGGGCAGACATCTGAACTGGAAAATAATCAAAGCAAGAACGAATAATGACCAATGAGAGCTAGTTTAAAAACGATTCAGTCCAACCAACCTTTTTTTTGTTTACATTTGAGATCTTGCTCGAATGAACTACAACCACAAGGGGACAGTTTGATTTTATATCTCACTTCGGCAAAGTCATGCGATGCCGCACACTTTGGTCCCCATCAAGCCGTTGCTACCAAGCAGCACTGTACTGCTCCAGATCAGGACGAGACGTTGGCAGGGCCGCCCCCCACGCGGCTGCCCCCTCTCTGCCGATGTCCCTGCAGCCTATCACATACCGTGTGTGTGTGTGTGTGTGTGTGTGTGTGTGTGTGTAGCCACTGGTCCCACTGTGTGCAGGGACGGTGTAGGGGTTGGGAGGGCGGGTGTTCACTTTTGGCAGACTGAATAGCAGGATTGTTCTGTAGATTCAAATCCGCCTGGATCGCTCCGACACTTGCATTCCTATGCAGGGAAGACCGCACTTCGAAATCGTGTTTCCAGAAAGCGCCCGGCCCGCCGTTCATTGGCTCGGGTTCACCAATGTTGTTGACATGTCGGGCCAGGCTGGGCCGAGGCGTGTGACTGACATTACTGTGTGTGTGTGTGTGTTTGTGTTCAGCTGCCGCTGCCCAGGCCCAGGCAGAAGAGCGCCGCAGCCTGTCTGGGAACAGCCCAGGGCCGACACCACCCAGCACCACCGCTAAACCTCAGGGGCCCAAGCCAGGTAATGGACACCGACGACGGTCCGCTGGAGACGTGCTAACCTGGTGACTCAAAACAGGGGGACGAACTGACCCCTGCCACCAGTTTGAACCAGTTATCACCGCTGTGTAGTTGTACTGATTAAACGCTCTCCTGGCATCAGCCCCACTAGCTGCTCTTCATTGCTGTAGCCAGTGCAGTCCTCAAAGTGCATTATCCTCGTTTATCATATTCCTAATTCCCTCATGACACTGCACACACACATTGCAATGCCTTCACCGTCCGGCATGGAGGATCGTGTGTGTGTGTGTGTGTGTGTGTGTGTGTGTGTGTGTGTGTGTGTGTGTGTGTGTGTGTGTGTGTGTGTGTGTGTGTGTGTGTGTGTGTGTGTGTGTGTGTGTGTGTGTGTGTGTGTGTGTGTGTGTGTGTGTCTTGACGCTATCAATGTGTGTGCTCTCAGTCATCGACGGCGCCGTAATCAGGATAGACGAGAAACTACGAGTAGCAAAGGAGAGACGGGAGGAGGCGGATCGACAACAAGGTAGGATGCCGAGAGGGGCGGAGCTACAAAACCGCAATGGATAGACACTGACCGATCAAAGCCATTAGCCTTCGATTTGTGTTTTAGATGCTGAGTGTGTTGCTCTTCAGTCACACGAGCTATTAAACACATTGGGTAATGAAGCAGTCGTCAAGAAAAGACTGCTTTGAGACTTGATATTGTCTGGGATTTAACTCTTCGCCACATCATGCAAGGATTTCTAAACATTTTGTGAACTCTTCATTCAAGCACTCATTTAATTGCGTAGACATTGTCGGGCATGTTGACACAAGCCATATAAAGCCATATGTTCAATTTAAATTGTATTTGTATAGCCCTTAATCAGCCTTACAGTCTCAAAGGGCTTAACAGGCCAAAAACTCCCTTCAACTCATACTGGACGTTCTTATCTCCTCCTCTGTTCCCCCCCATCAGCACTGCGAGATAACCAGATAGTGGAGCGGGAGCGCAAGGCCAAGCTGCAGGTGGAGCGACAGATGGAGGAGCGCCAGAAGAAGCTTGACGAGCAGCGCAGGAAGGAGGAGCAGAAGCGCTCCGCCGTGGAGGAGAAAAGGAAGCTGAAAGCGGAGGAGGAGAAGGTAGCTGGCTGCCCGACCCCGGGGACCAACCCTAAGACATAGACCCGGGGCCTTACAACCCCGGGATTTAACCCGGGTCCCCTACACACTCCAAACATGACCATTGGCCGCTACATACCTGGGACATTACGAGGCGCGTGCACACCCCATGACATAACCCTTGGCCCCTACACACCCAAAGACATAACCCTGGGCCCCTACACACTCAAGAAATAACAGTGGGCCCCTACATACTTGGACAGGGTTTCCGCAGGGTTGTTAAAGGTAGTAAATGAAATCAGCCCAAATGAAGGCCATTAATAGGTAATACACGTCATCTGACGAGCTATTACATTTCCAACAAGGCCTATGAGTTTTTCAATTTGTGTAATTTACGTGCAGGCCTATCTCCTAAAATTACTAAAACTTGCGTGGATTTATTTTTATGTTGCGAGTAGGACCTGAGCGATATCAATGATGTCACGTGGTGCGTGCGCTGAAACAAACTGGTTATACCCGGCTGGCTTGCTGCCAAACCACTTCGCGAGTTCGCTTCTGTTAGTTCAGTCCTTTGAAAGACAACAATGGAGAAATGCACATTTTCGGACATCTGGCTGAGGAATCTATGTTTAAAAAATGATCGCAAAAAGAACATTTGTTTGACCAGTTGCCATGGTTATATCAGTGTGGTTAATTTGCAGTTTGGGTGTTGATTAGCGACGTTGTCCGCTTACTGTTACATTAAACTGTAATCAGAAAATGCGGTTATATGCTATAGACCCTATAGTATCTGTGGTATAAAGACTGGGACGAATTTCGAATTATAAATATGTACACTTTATGTTGAAAGTATATAGACCGTCGCGATTCCCATTGAAACTAATGGCGCGGTGATTATTCTTCAAAACGAGAGCTGGTAAATTGTAGAAAATGTATTAAACTGTAGTCAGACAACGCGGTTATATATTATAGACCCTAGAGAGTATCTGTGGTATAAAGGCTGCGACGAATTTCGAATTATAAATATGTACAGTCCATAACGTTAGCTCTCTGGCTTAAAGCTCAGCTGACTAAAATACCTCCCATTGCCACGTCGTAGCTAAGGTCCGTCCTATTTATGTGAAAAACTTGAGATTTGGATTGTAAAACGCATGAAAATATAAATGAATGATCTTAATTTCTTTTCTTTGGCAAGTGACCATAGTATAAGCGGGATAATGCCCTTCGAGGTGTCAAAAACATGTTTAATCGATCGTAATTAAAGGGGACTACTTTTTGAGGGAGATGAACTCAAACACGAATAAAACATAATTAATTTTGAATTGTTTTATGTTGGCAAGCAAGAAGTAGAATAAATGGGATAATCAGTCTTATTAAAACGGTTTGTGCAACCAACCGCACAACAAGACATGATTGTGGCTCTTGTCGCTCTCGTCTCTTTCTGCATATGACATGCTCGTAGAGCGGGCAGTGACTTAGACTGATATCCCTCTATAGAAAGTACACTGGTGTGAATTTGCGCTACGGTATGGATTTTGATGTTGCAGTGTGACCGGTAGACAGCCGTGTTTACATGGACACTTCTGATCCGATTAGAAGTGGAAGAACAGCTCAATCGGAATAAAAAATTATCACATACACGGCTCAACTCTGATCGGAATATAATTCCATGCGGAATAGAAGAGGTGCAGTCCGCTATAATCGACATGTATACACTTATTCCGATTGGTTTAGGGTGGGTGCGGCTACTTTTTAACTTGGAGAGATGGCATCACCAGCTGCAGCATTTCGCAATTGGTCAGTCTGTACTTTTATGCATACCGAACTTGACCGCTGTCAAGGAAAGTGAATTTTTTGCCTGATTCACGTCTTTCTTACCATTACGTAAGTAGTCCGGTAACTTATCAACCCCAGCGCGTCCTGTTTCTAAGCGACGTCAACGTCTTTTGCAGACTATTTCTCTGCTGTTTTGGCAAGGAGCCGTGTAATAATGTATAGAACGTCGCCGGTCATTATCGAAAATAATACCCTTCAGGGTGAAGCAAGACACCTACGCTTCACATCGCGGCCCGGTTCGCCCTGTCGGGTCTTATTTACACCATAATGACCGGCGTTCTGTACTACAACTTTATCCCTTACATATATCATATAAGTTCAGACCAACATAACGGTTGTGCGCAAGAGACATATGAACAAAGCTTACCACTTTTGTAAATGCCATAGGCCTATATGCAGTACATTAGGAAGTGCATGATTAATCACATCTTGATTAATCCAACTCCTATGGTCTCTCTCTTGAAGTCGTGCTGGTATTAAAAGATATGGTGAAGGTATTAAAAGGTAGTAAATTAAACTTAAGAATTTCTGTATAAACCCTGTTGGAACATAAACCTGTACCCCAACATTACCTTTGCCCCTACACACCCGGCACATAACCCTGGGTCCCTAAACCAGTGGGGCTTAATCCCCGGCCCCTACATGTCCCCGGGACTTAACCTTTGGCCCCTGGAGCATCTCAGTTTATTCTCAATCAGATCCAAAATTATTGCACCAGGTAAAAACATTACGACCGCTTTTCTTTGATTTAGTGTATTTTGTTGCTGTTAAACTTAGTTTAACTACAAAATAGTTTATATTGAAATGAAATTAAGCAAAAAATATCTATATTGCACAGCGCTGCAGCATCTTGATGGAGGTTTCATGTTTCTTTGTGTATTGATTCAGTCCTCTATGTTTCTGAGCAGGCGCATTTCTAAACCTAAACTTTACAATCCAGCAGTTTTTTAAGAAAGACGTACGAAATGCCTATCTCCCTGCAAAAAAAAAAGGATGCAATCCTCAACAGAATCTAAGTTGGCCTCATTGATTTTGATGTCAGTGGAAAAGATCCAACACAGAATCTGACCCGACATAGTTGTGTCTGCCCTCGCAGCATTTTAACGGTTTATGTTGTCTAACTTTAAAACTATAAGTGCCCGAGCGGCAGATGAATGGCCTTCACTTATCCATTGCAAATGGATAGAGGATTTACTTTGGGAGCTGTGTAGTGCTGTGCTGGGGGAAACTCTCAGTACCCCTGTCCCATTTTGTGTGTGTGTCTCTGTTTCTCTGTCTCCACTTGTCTCTCATTCTCTCCCTTTCCGTTCCCCCCCCCCCCCCTCTCGCCTCAGGAGCACTACGAGGCGGTGATGCGGCGGACCCTGGAGCGCAGCCAACGGGTGGAGCAGCGTCAGAAGCGATGGTCTTGGGGAGGTCTGTCCACAGACTCGGACGGACGAGCGGGTAAGATGCATCCCTTCCTCCCGACCACGTTTTGTCGTGCTCCTCATTCTGTCTCTCACACTTTGCCACTGTTCTCATGTTCCTCAGCTGCTATTCATAGTTTCTCTCTGCATCTCCACCTCTTTGTTCACTTAGCTTGCTCTCCTCCTCTGTTTCTATAGCTAGCTCTATCGTGCTAGCTCTTGATGTCTCAACTATCTATCCCTCTTCTCTCTTTCTAACTGTCTGTCGACGATCTATGTCCCTCATTATCCTTTGCTCTCTCTCTCTCTCTCTCTCTCTCTCTCTCTCACTAAATAATGGCACAGTGGTTTGTTTGATGTCAGGACAATAAACCACCCATGTCGGAGGATGCATGATATCCGGCCACGTCCTCCTTTTTGTTTTGTCACGGCGATACCAAAATGTCCAACGGTCACTTCCTCGTGGTTCTGTATGCTTTCATAACCCTTTCTTCTGCAGATCTGTTTAGCCTGTAGGAGTTTGATTACAGTGGTATCGAAATGAATCAAGTATCTCACCTTGTCACAGTTGTTGAACCAGTTAGGTTTTTTCGTACCAGGTTTTAACTTGATATACAATGCATTACCGTACATATATTTACCTGGGTGTGCCTTATCGACCTGTGACTTTTTTTAATTCAACTAGTCTCAACCCTCAGTGTGGAGCTCCTGCTTAATGGCTTTTTTCCAGGTCTGCTCATTCCACATCCATGGAGGTTTCCTGTACCCGTCTCTCAGCCATGTCCATGTCCTGAGAGACCTGTGTTTCTCCCCCCTCCCCCCACAGGAGACTCTGATGCCAGCGTCTCATCTCCAGTAGCTATAGAAATCACCCCCGCCTCGCCACAAAAGCCCCCAAGGAAAAAGCAAGGTTTCGGTTGTTATTTACCCACCATCGGTGTTGCATCACCCCCCTACCTCACCTCCACTGAGGAAAGGAAACACAGCATGGACTCGCACGTGCACTGTTCGTCTTCTTTGTGGGCTTGGATTTCTAAAATGTTCCACACACACACAGACACACACACACACACACGACTGTCGCTTGCGCTCTAACGAGTCGGCCACTAACAACTTCCTGGTTCCTCCCCCACCCCCCAACCCCCACAAACCTCTCTGGGGAAACCAAGCTTCAGTGGAATACCCTGTGTAAACATGTCGGCTGTAGACTTTGCTTTGTGACTGTATGTTGGGATCCGTTGGGCCGGGTTGACACGTTTTTAATCTACTCAATATGATCAGATGTCGGACCGGTATGTCTTCTCGCCTTTACAGCCTCATGCTCTCGCCGCTCTTTGTGGATAATTGAGTCTCATGAGCTTGCGTTTGGATGGAATGTTCTGCGGTTCGTTCTACAGGTTTCCTCGCTCTCTCTCTCTCCCCCCCCCCCCCCGTTAACAGTGCTGCCATCGAAACCAAAAAACGCTTGGCTGAGATAAGCATCTGGATGTTTTTTTGGTCTACGTTTATCCTCCGGCAAATGTACCGTTCTACATGTTACACTGCCATCTCAGGTGCTGCTTCACATGAACTTTCTATCTGTGCACTACTAAGTATTCCATTAAAACATATGTTTTTTTTGTATGCTTAGCTGTATTTATATACAGTAGGTCCCAGAGCAAAGGTTTAAACAGTGCAAAACATTTAGACGCTTCTAGGGTTCCTCCTTTCCTGTGTCCAGCCCACACAACCCTTTTGCCATTAGCCTCACTCCTGTTAGTTTAAAAATAAACACCTCCTCCTCCTCCTCCCTTGTCTGTCCTCCTCCTCCACCTCCTCCCTTCCCTTCCTCTCCACCTCCTCCCTCCCCCTCCTAGTGGACAAGCGCTCCACGTCCACCATGAACCTGAAGCAGTCGGGCGACGCTGCCATCAGCAAGCGCCTGTCCACCTCCTCCGCCACCCTCATCAAAACCCCTGATAAAAGTAAGTCTCCCCTACCCTTCTCCTCCCCGCTCCTCCCGCTAGTCTGACCCGCCCCCACCCCGTGACCTGAACCCCTCGCCATGGGTTGATGATCAGCGGGCGCACCCAGAGCACGTGTATGTTAAATGAACAAGTGCAATGCCAGTAAACGAAAAATGTCTTCGGAACAGGCCAAGGACTGCTCAAAGTGAGCAAAGTGTTGCATGGAAACACTGTTGGGTCGTACCAGGTTATTTTCGTCACCTGGTATCGCTTGTCCTCATGACCTGTGCTCTGCTGCTGTCCCTGTTTGATACAAGTGGGCTTGTTTTTGACTTTCTCTTTGAAATGTCTGTATGGCAGCCGATCGTAGGCCCCCCGCAGCCAGCCCTTCTCTGACTGGCCACCCGCTTTTTGTAGACTTTGAACTTTGACCCCTTTTCCTCCTCCTCCATGTTCAGGGTTTGACACACGAGCTCAGCGATGCACAGAGCGAGACTGGTAAACCCAATGATTTAGCTTGCCGTCTCTGGTTCCAGCCGACGAAGACAATCCAGCATGAGCACTGATTCGGATTAATCCATAGCATTCACTCACTCTACATTATAGGACAGTCATGCAGAATCAGGATTTTCATACAGGCCTGCAAAGCAGTGAACAGCGATACTCGTCAGTATCTGAATCATTTAAATGTAAATTTGCCTGCCCTGATTCTTCAGGTAAAAGTAGTGATTTTGATTGTCAAACAAGGAATTACCATAATCAGCATAATCTTTCTACAGCGTCATGATGCCTGTCAAAGTCATCAATATCGCTGACAAATTTTCCGTCCCTCAGGATGTGATGTTGCTCTTTTATCGTGTCTAGGGCGTTTTTTTTTTTGCAGTTTGTTCAGTGCCAACCCGAAGGATCCGAAAGTATTTAAAAAAGAAATCACATTGTTGGTGACTTATCAACTAGCCAATCGTTGTAATTGGTCTGCTCAACAAGTTTAGCGTGTCTGATGTGTGTTGAGTGTGTGTGAGCGTGCGCGGACGTATATGCGCGTGCAAGTTTTTTCTGCGATCGCACACACACTTGCTGCATTCAAATCAACAGCTTGAGTGTGACTGAGTGTGAGTGTGCTGTACGAGTGCTGCCCCCACTTCACCTCGCGTGTTTCATCACTGTCCCTCAGGTGCTAAGCGGAGGAGTGCGTCTTGTCAACGGTTGCCTAGCAATGGCATTGCTCCTCAGGCTAAGGAAGACGGCAAAAAGCCCCAGGTGGAAAAGCCAGGTGCAGGAGTACATCCACGACCCACCGCACACGCACTCCTCATAGTGTCCCTCCCGCCTGCCTCCTCACTGGCTTCAGGAGAAATGTTGTGGAGGAGGGATATGATCCCTGGAATCAATGCCCTTTTAAAGCGAGGGCTACCGCAGTAACAACCACCCAGCTGGTGTAATGGATAGACTCCTACCATCTGATGGGAGCTCTAGTGGTCAAATGCTGACATTGCTGTTTCTACTTAACTGGCGCAGAGGTTGATGTGCTATTTGTATTTCAGATTGCTTAAGATGTATTTTTGTAATCTGTTCACTTATTCAGCGATGGCAGGAGGGAGGGATGGTTTTACCCCCCCTCTCTATTTATAGCTCGCTGCCTTGCTCTCGGCTATGATTGGATAATCCACAAATGAATAGTGACAAATTGAACACGCATGACATCCAAAGGCATCGGCGGGGACTTCCTATTTTGTCCCCCCCCCCCTGGCGGGCTCTGTGATTGGCTATAACCCACCTCTCTCCTCTATAGGCCGCAGTGTGTTGAAGAGAAGCTCCTCCCTCTCTCGGGGGGGCGGGGTCCGAGCTCAGACCCCTCCCGCCAAACCCGATAAGGGCGCCACGGACGATCAAGGTGGCTAGCATGTGAAATCGACGGTCACGTTTTTAACTTCCTAATCGCCATGCCTGCATCGCTTAGGGCATCCATCTTTAACCTAAAGCACGCGCCCGTCACTCATCATCGGCTTGTTTCTCGCTGGAGCTCTCGCCGACGTTGCTCTATGCTCTCCTTGATGTTTTAACGTGTTGAACACGTTAATAACATGTTCTTTGGCGCCCCGATGTGCGCCATGAAGCTGTCCCGTCCACAGGCGGCCAAAGCTTTCCGGTCTTCTCGGCCCAGGTTGAGACCGTGCGACCGTGAGATCTCTTGCTGCTTTAAGGCAGCGGGCCGCGGCACTGCCTCTTTTCTAACGGTCCGATAAGCTCTCTTACTGTACCCTTTCCCACAAGGCGCTGCCCACGTTGTCTGCCTCACACCTTTTTTTATTCCTCTCTGTCCAACCCCCTTTTTCGGTTGGACCGCGAATACCTCACCAACGGCTAATCTTGTTTTAACCTCATTCTTTGAATCGTTTTGTTTGCCTGCCAAGCATTGCTTTTGTTTATTCGCCTCCCCGATCCCCCCTCTCTCTCTGTGCGCTAAAACTAACACAATGATTTGTTTATTTGTCACAAAGTGTTTGTTGTCCCCCCCCCCCCCCAGATGACGTCAGAGGGCTCTGCGCTCTGGCGTGCCGGTGGCGCGTGTGTCCTCGTGTCGGGGGGGCCCGGCCCGGCACCGTGTGTCACCCCACTACTAACCAGCGATGCTTCTGTTTGTCCTCTGTAGCCGTGTCAACGTGTCCCCGCACATGACCCGGGCGGCGCACATTGTTCCTGTCCCGTGCACCCTGTCTGGATGGTGTTTTTTTTTTTTTTAATGTGTCAATAGTTAGCGTGCTGCATGCTGCTGTGTGTCTTTTTGTGTTGTGTCACGGTCTGAAACACAATGCTGTCCGACTTGAATGCAGGAGAGAGAGAGAATAAACGCAAAGCCGACAAAGCGGGACTACAGGTTTCCCGAGATAATCCCTTTCGAATTGCCCCGGAGTCCCACGCATTTGAACCTATATTATTGTTGTTCATAGACTGCCCTGCTGTTGAGGCAGGCTCTAGATAGCCGGGCCCAGACAAGCTAGCCATGCGGCTGCACTCCTCAGGCTAGAACAGAACTGACAGGTCTGTCAGCAACAGATGTCCTCGTTGACAGGGTCTCCAAAAGCCATTTAGCAAGAAGTCCCCCTTCACACACGATTTCTAGGTCCCATAGTTACACGTAGTGGTTGGCTCTCCATATATCTCTTCACTTAACTCTCTGTTGATTCCTCCTGTTGGTTTAAAAACTATTTAGTCACAAAAAGGGTCTTCAGTTGATGGTTTAATTTTCTTATTTATTTTTTCCCTGAGAAACAAGAGCTCTTTTTCCCTTTGGCAAATTGAGGGGAACTATAATCTATAACTTTTATTATATCGACTTAAATTTCATAATGGAAAAGCTTTACTGTCCACTTAACTGCAATTGGTATTACTTCATTTTAATAATAATGTTCCATACCAAATTTGTAAGGACACTTAAGAGCTCTCCTCTTCTGTCTATTGGTCCGTGCTATGATCTTCCCCTTCCAGCCAAGAAGTCCCCTCTCTCTTCCTCTCTCTCTTACTCCCATGTTCTTCAACTAACGGTTTGATTGTTATTTCTTCTCTCAGCCACGCCCTCCACTGTCATTCGAGGAACCACTGTCTTGACCTTGTTGTCCTTCTGGTTTTGTGATGACTTACTATTGTTGCTGGACATTCAAGCTCTGGCCTGGCTCTCAGCACTCTGCCATGGCTCCCTTCACTCGCAAACCCCTACATTTTACACCATTACAGTGATGTCTCCATACACAAAGCGTTGTGAAGAGGAGGTCCATCCAAGACTACCGAGAGCCAACCTTGAACTTTTGCTTCTGTGTGTTAATTCCTCTTCCCCCCCCCCCCCCCCCCCACCCTGGACTGTTCAAATCACATGGTGATCCTCCTTAACCTCAACCACTTACTCACCACCTCCCTCCCCTCTTTTTTGCCCCCCCCCTCCCCCCTCCCTCACTTGCCTCCTCTTTCTTCCTGGCTTGTGTTTTTTTTATCTTTGTCCTCCACTTTATTTTGGGGTTGGTTTCGGGGTCCGGTTAGCTCGCAGGGCCCAGCAGGCATGCGTTGCGGACGGAGGGGTCCTGAGCCGCCTGCTCACCCCCACCCAGGCCTCACTAGCTAGGAGCAAGAGTGCCGCCGCACTGTCCGCGGACGGAGCAGACGCTGCAGGTAACCTCCCCCCCCCAGAGACCTAGGCAGGGAACCCTCTCTAGGCTCCCCTCGCCCCCCACATCCGTCTCCACCACCTCCTCCTCCTCAAACCCCCTACCCCCCCCACCCTACCTCCCCCCCCCCCCCCCCCCCCCCCTCCCATCACATCACTAGAAACACAGCCCCAGTCGACTCCCTGCCGTACCCGCCCACAAACCCCAGGGGTCCCGGTCTGGAGACCGAGCCCTGCAATAGACCCTGACTCTATTGCTGTGCCGCCATGATGCTGACGGGTGCCTTGTTGGTGGTGGTGGTGGTGGTGTTGCTTATGGTGGCGGGTAGACGTGTTGAAATCATGGCGGTTTGCTTGCAGCGTCGACATTGTTGCATTCTGATTGGCTATGTTAAAAAAAAAGTGGTATTTTCAATGTATTTGGGGGAAACGGTTATGTACCATGAGATGCGAATCCTCCCAAAGTGCTTCCATCGTCTTGAGATTCCTAAATCTCGGACTCTGATTAGGAGAGTGGTAGCATGGCCAGGTGGATGGCACAATGTGTCTAAGAAGACCCTGGGCCTCTGGCTGGGAGATCTCCCATAAGCTGCTTACCGTGTGTGTGTGTGTGTGTGTGTGTGTGTGTGTGTGTGTGGTTGCGTGAGAATGAAGGCGACTTGGGTAGCAGTAGTGGTAATGCAGCCCAGGGATCCCAAAGGATTTGAGTCGCAACCGTTTTAAGTGACCTGGACTGTCCCTGCTGCCGGCAATTTGGTTGTGCGGCGTCGCTGATTGATTAGCGTTCAGGGGTCAGTGTGTTTTTAGGTTTGATGCTTCAGGACGTGTGTGTGTGGACTGGCCTCTCCTCAAAGAGTTGACGGGCCTTTTTGATTCGGTTAAACTTTTGTTTCTGTTCATATGGGTCATAAATCTCTCTCGATGAAACAACATAAGCCTATTACCCGACATATGGTTGATTTCTGTTTTTGTTTTTGTTTTTTGGTCTATTCCTTGAGCTCTAAGCGTCTTTGAAAGAGCCCTACAGTGTTTTTTTTTTGTCTGCCTCCTTTGTTGACGACCCTTTCCAGGGGTGTCGTTTGAGTCCATCGACCCCGTCATTACAAACCCATTAGGACGTATGGATCGGCTGCTAAGTGCAGCCCGCTGCTGAAATGTGAGGCCCCGTCTCTCGCGCTAAAGGGCCAACCGTGGCAGGACTGGCAGCTCGCAGCGGGGCCAAGCCTCAGTCATGCTAGCGCCGGGGAACTGTAGAGTCAGAATTAATTACCGGCCACGTTTGGAACCCGCCGGGGTCGAGCTCCTCAGGCCTCACCGACGGATTAGCGCTCGGGGCTAATCCCTCAATGTGACACAGCAAGCTACACTGCTACTACACTCATGCTTTTTATCACCATCGGTACCCCGGCCTATAAAATGCTAATTGTTTGTAGCCTGGGTGAATTTAGCTGCTCCGTATCGCGTGTTTGTCCAAGCCTAGGATCTGTTTACATATGAAAAAGGGCTTTTGTGTGTCTGGCTTTGTGTTTTTATTTAATGGGAGTGCTCTGCGTCAGTCCAGCGGCCATTTTGCTGTGGCCTGAGGCCTGTACTCAAATCTCGGTACAAACGTGTGTCTGGAGTTTGATTAGTTAAAAGGTCTGACATGTGGAATTGACGTCTAAAATCATTTGTTTTTCTATTCTTGCTAAATCGAATGAACAAAATCGATATAACGACCAGCATGTGTTTGTGTTTGCTAACTGTGCTATATGTGGCAGACGTGTGTGTTTGCGTACGTGCATGTGGATGTTGGTGTTTGCTCACCGTTGTCATGCGTTGTGTGCTGGTCGTTGCCGTGCGCTGAACCCCAAGGGCCTTGTTGTACCTGTCTGTCTCCATCTTCCCCGATCCCTGCCATCACCTCCAGCTCTGCCAAGGCTTGTTATAAACATGCTGTTTGCTGCTAACGGATTACGTTAACTAACGCTTAGCTGTTTGTGTTTTTGTTTTTTTTTTTCCTTACAAAATCAACTCCATATTTCTCTCCACGTTATTCCTCTTCACATCTTCTTTCTCCATCTCGCACTGTTCCTCTCCATCTCCCACCATGTTTCTCTCCATCGCTCTCTCACCATCTCCCTCTCTGTCTCTCTGTCTCCCTCTGTCTCTCTATCTCCCTCTGTCTCTCTATCTCCCTCTGTCTCTCTATCTCCCTCTGTCTCTCTATCTCCCTCTCTGTCTATCTCTCTATCTCCCTCTGTCTCTATCTCCCTCTCTGTCTCTTATCTCCCTCTCTGTCTCTATCTCCCTCTCTGTCTCTCTCACCCTTCTTCCCTGTTCTCCATCTTCCTCCCCGTTTCTCTCTCCCTCTCCTTTTCTCCCTCCCTCTATTTCTCCCTCCCTCTATTTCTCTCTCTCTCTCTCTCTCTCTCTCTCTCTCTCTCTCTCTCTCTCTCTCTCTCTCTCTCTCTCTCTCTCTCTCTCTCTCTCTCTCTCTCTCTCTCTCTCTCTCTCTCTCTCTCTCTCTCTCTCTCTCTCTCTCTCTCTCTCTCTCTCTCTCTCTCTCTCTCTTCCCCCCCCCCCCCTCCATCTCCCTTTCTCTCTCCATCTCCCTTTATGTCTCTCTGTCTCTTACTCTCTTCCTACATCTCCTCCCCCCCCCCCAATCTATTTTGCTGCTTTGCCACCTGCCCTCGGCCCTCTCCCCCCACATCATCTTCCCCCCCCCCCCCTCCTCCACCACCCTGGTCTGGTGCTGCCCTGACCATCTCCTTTACCAGAGTCTCACATGTGTCCTCGCTCAGCCTCGGCCAGCCCGCTACAACCCCCGCCCCGCGGGCCGCTGCGGAGCCGCAGCATCGACCGGCAGAAGAGCGGCATGACGGGCTCCGTCTCGGCCGACGGCGCTCTGGACCCCTCTCTGGTAACACAAACCCCCTTCCTCTAACCCTACCACCACCTTCCATGGTTTATAAGGTGGCTGGTGATTTATGGGTGAGAAACGCGTATCTATTGACGTCACAAAAATGTGCATTTTCTCACTTCCTGGTACCCTGCCTGAGGTCAAATGTATAAGAAACCAGGTCAACATTATGGTCTGCAGAGTGGGCGACGGAAAACAGTTGAACATCAGCATTGCACCTCCCACCAATACATAGAAAACAGTGTCGGCGAACGTGAAATGTCTTGGCTTTTAAATTGGATATGATCTATAAATGACTAGTTTTAGATGTAAATACTTTCTATTTACCTAGGTGTGTTGTAGGCTTTGGTTGCTGTTCCCTACAGCTAACTTAATGACAAGGTAACACGCTAAGGCTTTCGGCCGGTGGAATGCTGATTCTCTTCCATCACAAAGAATCAGATCTGGGGTCAGATTACAGGAGGATCCATTCACCTGGATATATCATCTCCGAGGGCCACTAGTATCACCCCACCTACAAGCCTATTGTGTCCACCTGTCCTATACCGGAGCGTGACGTGGACCAGCTACAATCTAGCTCTACCGACACACTGGACAGGTTGAGGTCAGGGTTAGCATGATGGCTATACTAGGAGGAACCCGGTAAAATGTAAAGGAAGCGGAGGGACTGATAGCCCTGGGTTGTTTCTGTTAGTGGGATGCATTTAGAATTGCTGTCGCATTAAGCTGCCCAAAGGGCTCATCCACGATGCTACAAGATAGAATTTACAAAAAAAACTGGCTGTCTTATACCTTACTTGTGCATCACGAATTAGCTACAGATAAAATCCATCCCTTGTTTTATAATTTTAAAACGGCCTGTATAGTGAAGGCCTTGTCGAATAGTTTCCCTTGCTTGTCAATCATAAGAGAGAAGTGTTCTGTCTCTATTTTTCAGTTGCCCAGTATCCAAATGTCCCTTTATAGATCAGCTACTTCTCAAATTCTTTGTGGGTCTGAGGAATGAGACTATATTTTTAGGCTCATTACGATATAGATGGATATGGGCTTGGCTCTTACCATAATGAGTCACAGCTCTTCATTCTTGAAACGTCAATGCTTTGTATTTTAGTAGACGAGACACGCAAGCTGTTGAAATGGCAGCACGAGGCCGTATTGTGCCTAGCATGGGTTGAGGAGTGTCCGTCTCTGTTCCCTCTCTGGGTCAAGCCAGCCAGCCGGCAAGTCTTTCTCCGCTGTGGACACAGTCGGATACTGTCCCTGTCGCTGAGACAATGGCGGCCACAGTAGAGCGGCTCTACATGGAACAGATTGGCCCATGCAAAGCGAGCCACGCCCGGCCTTAGTGCCACCTGTCAATGACCGGTGATTTCCCAGTTCTCCCACTTTCCATTCCCTGCCTGCTGCACACAGTCATATAGCGTGCTTGGGGAAATTAACTTTTATCGATCCTAAAGTTTATGTTTAGGATGTTATTTCTTTACTGATGATGCTTTTTACGAGGCTAATTTATAGTATGCTTGTCAGAATCAGAACAGGGTTATTCTTCTTTGCGTCTTGCAATCTGACTTGCACTGCATATACTGATAAGATGGTATGTGTGACAGTATTGGCATTATGTGCAAAATGGAATAATAATCTTTTGTTTATTGTTGGATCAGTATTGCATTGTGTCGACAACGTCTCTAGGCGAAGCTCCTGCATGCATAAGAAAATCCCTCTATTGAGGTTTCTCTGTCGTTGCCTATCGTGGCTTTAGATGAGCTTGACAGTCTGAATAGACAGGAATGGGAGTTGACGGTCATCTGATTAGACAATGGCTATGTCTGCTCCGTTTTTTTCACATCACTTCCTCCCCCTCTTCCTCTTGTCTGTTAAACAAACGATGGCTCTTTAAGCCGGCTGTGAAACCAAGGCAGATACACCTTCTGAAACAAGCAACCACAATGTGTTGACTGCAAGGTTTAATAGTTGACTTTGCAGTGCATCACAATTTGAGCAAATCTGGGTCATCTAGGCCCACCTTCTTCCACGGTGGCTTTGTGCATATAGGAAACGTACATTTGTGTCTGTGTCTTCGATGCATCTGCACGCAGTGGCTGCGGACGCCCTGGCTGACCTCTGCTGCGTCCGACAGCGCCAAACATGACACGTGCATTAAAAATGGATGAGGAAGCAGTCGAAAGCCACATCCGTCTAATATTACTCACCGATGAGACCTTTGAAGCCATTTTGAAGACCCAGTCAAATCTCTACCGTGGAGAAACGGGCAACAGCTACGGACAAGAGCATACGTGTAGCATTTCACCACCTTCAATAAGACAGGGATGCTCTCGTTCCATCTTAGAAAATGTGTCCGTTACTCTATTTAGATTTTGTCCAATTAATTGGAATAAATGTATAAACAGGCATACGAGTCATGATTCTAACTGTTTGTCAAGGTGGGAATAATAACATGCAACCCCCATTCCATGTCTTCTCGCCCACCTCTCTGGACCCCTAGAAGGACAGAAGGTTAACCTCGCCCATCAGCCAGCGCCCCCCGTCCCCGTCCAACTCCCTGGGCCGCAACAGGTCACCCTCCCCGGCCCCCCCTCCCGCACCCAAGAGGACCCCGTCCCCGGCACCCAAGAGAGCCCCCTCCCCAGCACCCAAGAGGACCCCCTCCCCAGCGGCAGCCAAGTAAGAACACGCACGGATCTGCGCAGGCACGCACGCACGCACGCACGCACGCACGCACGCACAGAACTGATGTCACCCTCTCCGTCTGCAGGACTGTAGACGCAGCGATGCGTTTGTGTGACTAGCGAGGAGTCTGTTGCTGTCTGGTACAAAACGACTCACTTCTCTCTCGCTCTCGCTCGCTCTTGCGCTCTCTCTCTCTCTCTCTCTCTCTCTCTCGCTCTCTCTCTCTCGCTCTCTCCCCCTCTCGCTCTCTCTCTCTCGCTCTCTCCCTCTCTCTCTCGCTCTCTCCCTCTCTCTCTCGCTCTCTCCCTCTCTCTCTCGCTCTCTCCCCCTCTCTCTCTCTCACTCTCTCCCCCTCTCTCTCTCTCGCTCTCTCGCTCGCTCTCGCTCTCTCTCTCTCTCTCTCCCCCCATAGGCAAGGCTCACGCTCCCGGCCCCCTTCCCCCGGCGCGGGGAAACAGCGCCCCCCGTCCCCACAGCCCAACGCCGCGGCCCCCGCCTCTAAACCCCCTCCCATCCAGAAGCCGGCTCTCACCCCGACGGGACCCCAAACCCTGCGCAAGAGGGACTCCAAGTCCAAGGACCTTCTGCCCGGTCAGCCCGTGCACCCCCCGTCCCCCGACGCGGGCCAGGCCAGCGCCGCCTCCCCCAGCCCCTCCCCTGCCCCGCCGGCCCCCCACAGCAAGAGCAAGGACAAAGACGGTGAGACGCCGTGCCCGTGTACGCGCTCTGGCACACAGCAGAACGCAGCTGCAGCTGACACATTGTTAGAGGAAGTGGTACACAAGGCATGAGAGAATGCACTAGATACAATACAAACATATATTTTGCATTTAATCTTCTACATATTAGATATAATCACCTTTTTTTTTCATTTTAAGACAAACCAAAATAAGTCATTAATATATATTTACAATGACCATAATAAATAGAACAGTATGGATGGAATACAATATCAGATCACACCCTTATATTGGTAGTCCTGCCTTCATTTCCTGTGTTCCTGCCAATGGATTATTGATGCTGTTTGAACGGCGTCTTGAACAAAGAGCTTGTTATGGCCACGCTGGGCTCCAGGGAGGGTTGGTTGGTCCGTCTGGATATTGGCTCTCACCTAGGAAGGGTTATTAAATATCCAACCAGGATGTTTGTGATTAATGTTGACACTGTAGCGGGCGCCTGCGACACTGCAGTACCGCCAACGCACCACTATGAGGAGCGATCGGAGTTTGACCAAGTACAGTGTCCTTATGCGCGTGCATTCCTGCTGCCATCTAGCGGGCAAACCCACAAATCACAGGATTGCGTCTCCCTTTTTTCTTTTACTAGCCTTTGTTGAACTTGCAGTCGAAGACCACTGCAACAGAGCTGGTGCAGTTTGACCAAAAGTCTGAAACCCCTCCCCCCTCCCCCCCACCCAGATCCTCACAGTTCCCCGAACTCACAGACTCACACCACCTGATTGTTCTGCAACCGGTTGGCGTTTACAGACGCCGGCGTCGGCGCGCCGGCCCCTCACAGAGGGCCCTTTGATAAGGCTGGGACCGGGGGGATCATGTGAAAACCTGCACGAGTCCCCGGCGCCCAGGCTGTTTGCGCCGCCGCCCCTCCCTGACCCGCGCGCCACCTCTCCTCTAGTCAGCCCCCTGCGCCGTGGATCGTCCACTTCAGTCACCCGCTCGCCGCTACGCTCTCTCGATCGCGCTGAGGTCATCGCGGTAGACAGGAAGTCGTCTGACCCACGTTGGCTTTCGTTCTGCTGATCCTAACCTCTGCATCTTTGGGGGGGGGTGGGGTTCTCCCTTTTTTTTTATTTTTTATTCCCTTGGCTGCGGCGAAGACCCCAAGGCGATGGTGGGGACCAGCTCCAAGGAGGAGGCGGCCAAGATGCTGGCGGAGAACCGCCGGCTGGCTCGGGAGCAGAAGGAGAAGGACGAGCTGCTCCGGGTACAGAGGGAGGAGGAGGAGAGGTGAGGCGGGAGCCAGTGCTATGTACAGTGGCTGGACGGCTAACAAAGCGGAGCTCTCATTGTGCTTTAATTCCTCTGGATCAGCCGACCGAGGGGAGAATGCGCTTAGCAATATTGTGTTGTTGTTGTGCGTTCACTTGAATAGGGGAAAAAGTGTTTATGCCGTTAACGAAACCTTTGTGGTGTTTCTTTTTGTCTTAAAGGTGACATATTATACCACCAAGTGGTATAATATTATACCACCTGGTGGTATAATATTATACCACCTGGTGGTATAATATTATACCACCAGGTGGTATAATATGGGGATTAGCTGTTACAAGCCGTTCAGAAAATCTGCCTCTTCTGACATCATCGTAATGCTTGTCCACCTAGATGTATGACGGATAGATGAGCAACGTTTGCTAGCGTCCACCGGGTCGGCTGGTAGGCTGGTAGACTGATCTATCTAGCGTACATCTAGGTGGGCACGCCCACTTTTTCAAAACGGCATGCAAGTGGCTCACACGTGGTGGTATAAAATGTCACCTTGTAATACTTGATAATAAAACTAGGAAGGGGAAAAACTAAACTGTAATAAGCGATTTGGACTAGCTCAAGAGATAAAACGAGCTTTTATCGAATGATGATCTCCTCCGCATACTTTTCCCCCCTGCGTACCGTTTCCCCCTCCGCCTCCCCCAAACACTCCCTCCCGCATCTCTCCACCCCCACGTGACCCCCCGCCTCCTCCGTCCGCAGGCTGAGGAAGGAGGAGGAGCAGCGGCTGGCGGAGGTGGCCCGGCTGGAGCGCGAGGAGCAGCAGAAGAGGCAGGCGGAGGAGAAGGCCCAGCGGGATGAGGAGGAGGCGCTGCTGGCCGAGGAGGACCGGGTGAGGCTGGCCGCCGAGGAGGCCCTGAGGCAGGAGGAGCTCCAGCGCGAGCGCGAGGAGGCGGAGGCCCGCGCCCTGGAGGAGGCGGAGCGGGTGCGGGTGGAGCGCGAGCGCGTCCTGCAGCAGAACCAGCAGGAGCGCATGGAGAGGAAGAAGGTGACGTAGACGCGGGATGAAAGACGTTCAGTGGGAGCTAGGGATGAACGGTTAATCCAATTCAAACCGGCCGTGATTTGCAAATCGCAAAGGCTGCGATTAAAAATATATATACATGTATATATGATAAAAAAATTCATTATTTGTTACCATTACTGACTGGAGATCAGTAAGATTCATATTTTTGAGATGTTATAATATAAATTCATGAATCAATTCAACTAAACACATAGACCTCGCCTAAAGGAAAGAGCAAGTAATACGTTGACTGCTTCCAATGTTGCGTTGGTCATGCTATAGAATGATTTATTGCTTGTTTAGTGAATAATACACAACATAAGGAACTTTAAAAAGAAAAATCGCACACAAAATTGTAATTGCAATATTGGTCGAAATAATTGCATTTAGATCATTTCCCCAAATCGTAACCTGGTTTGGATGGATGGTCTTTTTGTTTGGAAAGTTTTGTTCAGTACAGAGTTTTATTGGTTAGGCTATAACCCGAGGCAAGGCTGATGTCGGTCTTATTTATTTGCCCAGACATGAAACGACAACGTAATTATAAATCATGACCATAATTAAACGCAATGAACCATATCGCCCTCATTCGCTGCCTGAGGTATCGTCTGAAGCTGTCAACGCACGTGCATACACACACCGCCATAAACCCGGCAGACACACACAAGCACTATCACAGTGATTAATTTCCAACAAATCGTAATGTTCTCAGTGACTACTGTAGCAGGCAAGACAAAGCTAACACTACTTTCTGTTCGTTGCATATGTGATGCAATAAATATCTTAAGTAGGCATTCAAACATTCTATTCTTTCATTTTAGAGAATTGAGGAAATAATGAAGAGAACAAGGAAAGGTGAAGACAGCGATAAGGTGAGTTCTGGTGTGTGTGTGTGTGTGTGTGTGTGTGTGTGTGTGAGAATAGGACATGTTTGGTGCCAATATGACAATGTTTGTATTGTGTGCGTGTTTGACAATGTGACGTTTGTATCTCCTGTGAAGAGAGACGGTGATGATGATGATAAAGACGACCAGGACGATGGTGAAGATGACGTGGACGACATTGACTGTGAAGCTAAGGGTGAGATCTTTCACCTCTCACCATGAGCCAGATCTCCACTTCTCTCTCACCATGAGCCAGACCTCCACTCCTCTCTCACTAGGCCTTCTTGCGGCCTGCATATATCTGCTAGGGTCGGGGATCACAGGGTACCTCCCAATGCGACACGCGATACATGGCCCGCGATACTGATAATATCGCAACAAAGCGATTCCGCAATTATCGATATTTATTACACGGGTCTTCTCAATGCCGTGGAACGCTCCGTTCACTTGCATGGGCTTTTCACAACTTCCGGCGGTGAATTATATTTGATAATTCACCGTTGCTAAGTATAATTGACTGCTGTCAAGGAAAACGAAGGACGTTTTGCCTCTAATGACGTCTTTGGTAACTTGTCAACCCCAGCGTCTTCGGTTGCTAAGCGACGTCAACGTCTTTGGCAGACTATTTCTCTGCTGATCAACACTACGAATGAATTTTAACACACCATGTGAAGTTTTTTTTTTTCGTTTTGGCAAGTAGCCGTGTAATAAGCTGGATAATGTATAGAACGTCGCCGGTTCTATTATCCCTTACATATTGCTTGACAATCAAATTTGACAAATTATTTAATTAATTAAAATATCGATTTTTGGGGCGGTATTTCCTGTCTAACTCTTCATGAATAAATTATTAAAATGCAAAATAATTCTCAGAAAAAAATAATATATATTATATCAATATTTGGCGTCAGTGTATCGATTCTCGTATCGCACGAAGAAGGGCGATGGCATATCGGCGTATCAAAATTTGTTCAAACCCCTAATGTCCGCCCATGCCCACCTATGTATTCACCCACGGGGGTCCTCCACTGACTTCTTCCATCCTGGTTTTCTGTTGCGTAGAGGACGACATGGTCCATCATGAGGATGCGGACGGGGAGGCCGACGGGGAGGCCGACGCTGCTAAGGAAGAGGAGTGCTGCGTGGCCGCCGGGGAGCCGGTCAGCGAGAGGCAGACGCCCGTGGGCAGCGTCAACGGCCAGTCGGACACCGACGACAAGGAGAACAACAATGACATGAGCACAGACGGGACCCAGGCCGTCAGGTACGGCACGCACCCACGCAGTCACACACCCGGCTAACCACTGCTTGTGGGACTTGATTGTATATTCATATTGTGATCCAAACCAAAGATGTATATATTGTTATGAACTTCCTCTCCCCCGCTTCTTACCAGCAAAAATAAATGAATGTCAGTAGAAGTCCAGCCTCTTACGACCTATGCCCCTCTCCCTCTCACCCTCCAGCCCCATTCCCAAGAGCCGGCTGGTGGAGGGCTCGGAGTTCCTGAACGAGGAGGATGCCTCCAAGGCGGGCCTGGTGCCGGGGGTCAACGGCAAGCCGGGCCCCTGGAGCTTCGAGGAGCTCATCGACCTCAACGTGCACTCCAAAAGCCGGCCCCTGCTGCAGTCCGAGGACCGCAACCAGGGCCTGATCGACTGTGACGGGGCCTCCGACGGGCCCCCCCGCGGGGCCTTCGAGGACAACGGGGCCCCCGGGGTCAAGAGCATGCATTCCTCCCCCCAGCCCCTGGAAGCCCTGGCAGGTGAGCCCCAAGAAGGATGGGGGTGGGAGTGTTTAAGTTTAGTCATAGTAGGTGTGGTTTTTAATAGTGGTACCCTCTCCATAAGCTCTCCATGTGTAGAATTTGCACGTATGTGGTACGTTCTGCCAGATAAAATATAAAAACTATGTATTTTTCATAATGAGGTTTGTGTTATTCTTTTCCTTTTTATTCATGACGATTGGATTTGAGAGGGAAATCTTTTGTTGAAATTTTTTTAATGTTTGTTTAGTTATTTTGCTACATCCTCACTGGAACCAGGGTCAATGTGTGTATTTGAATCTCTGTCAATTCCATATAAGTATATATATTAAGTATATATTAACTCTGTATCTCACCCCTGCAGAGGTTTGATGCCCCTGGCTCCGCCCTCTGCCTCGTACTATTGCACTCCCAGTCGTCCCATCCGGCCGAGCTCTTCCAAACACTCCTCCATTAGCCCCTCCCCCTCCGTTCAACTGCCCCTCCTATTGGACCTTCTGTTCTCACCCGGACCCTCTCAGCCAACCAACGTAGGACCACAAGATGGCGGAGAAACCGTACCTCCAGAACCACAAAGAAAAAATAAGATCATACCGTTTCAGAAGAAATGGTGTACTCTCCCATCAGGTCATTCTTTGTCCCCTCAAACTTCTACGTGCGTGGTTTAGTTTTCTCTGGTTTGGTTTATATTTCTAAATGTTTTTTATGGTTTTCATTTTGCCAGCGGTGAGGTGTTGTAATTTATAAGTCCTTTTCTCTTTTGATGTCCATTGCTGTTCATCATATGTCGTTTCCCCCCCCCCCCTCTTGTCTTGCTCGCTCGCTCTCTCTCTCTCTCTCTTTTGAGAATATTCCAGAATGAACGCACACCTGGGTGGATGTAAAGGGGAGTGGAAATTGTGATTTCATGAAAGGAACATTTATATGTGGTCATTCTCCTGAAAGTAATTGTTTTATCAGTAATGCAAAATTAAATTTCAACATCCCCGCAACATGGCCTTATAGGTATTGCAATGTACTTTCTGGGTGAGTTAACAACCCAAGTTGCTTATGATTCATACACATGATAAAGCATATTCAGAAGAGGAAAAAGGTGTGTCTACAAGGCTGGTGTTCACACACTTTGGATACAGCTTCCTGGAAGGACCGATTCTCCTGTCCTGTCTTTCCCTCCCAATGTCTCCCAGCTATCTTTTCTCCTTTCACCAGACGTTTTTTTTTCCGATTTAGGTGAGCACAAGTGCTCCCTACAACACCCAGTACCCTTCACCCTAGACCCCCAGGGGCCCGTCACAACCAACACCTTTGACCATAGTTCCCTGGGGGCCTCTGGGAATCAATGGGCTCAGTGCCGTGAACTCGATGTTCATAGAAGTTTCCGCTGTCGTCCGTTGTGTTTTTCCGTTCATTGGAACTGACTTTAGGCGTTCGTAACTTGACTCGTGTTTCGCTCAATTTACATGTGTACATAGACTCATTGTTAATAGATACTCGCATTTGAATAGAATCCAGTGAAAGCTGTCGTAGACCATGGTCCAATCTGAAATGATTGCACTTGTTCCACTTAAGGTGTGTGTGTGTGTGTGTGTGTGTGTGTGTGTGTGTGTGTGTGTGTGTGTGTGTGTGTGTGTGTGTGTGTGTGTGTGTGTGTGTGTGTGTGTGTGTGTGTGTGTGTGTGTGTGTGTGTGTGTGTGTGTGTGTGTGTTCAGTACTCCACAGTGGTGTGGCTTCTGTCTCACATCCCCGAAGTTGCTCAGGGCTAATGCTGCAGAAGTAAATTCACTTAAGGGCCGACAAGTTTTTAAACATGCTGCAATGGAGTCCTATGGTCTATACTGTTATCTGTGTGGGTCCTTTGACTGTTGTGTGTGTGCTATCCCAATAACCTTAATAACTAAAGATTCTCTACAAAATACACGCAAAGCAAGCGTCTCTTGGCAAAAAAAAAAATGATTCTAATTTATATATATATATAATTTGGCTGTTTGTATATGAAATATATTTCTACATATTTCTATGTATGTATTTAAGTGTTATTTTTGTATATAATCAGTATTAGGCCAACTGAAGCCATGTTAAGGAAAGGGTGTAGTCGTCTGGTGTGTCTGTTACTGTACTTGAGCTAAGGGCTTGGGTTGTGAGTTGAGCGCTGCCTTGCCTTTGGGCACAGTGCGTGTGTCCCCCCCCCCCCCCCCCCCCATCCCCTCAGACTTTACACTGCGCTCATCTCTAGACTAAAACCGTGGCAGGGAGTTACAGGGGGTCTTCTGTGTTCCAGGGAATGTTTAATTTCAATGGCATTTTGGTCCTAAATCTCTGATCCAGAATCACTGGCTTGGTCCGCAGTGGTTGGATGAAGGTGTACAAAAGAGCTGCTTCACTGCTTTCTATGTCGGCTTACTCTGGTCTCCCATTATGTGACAGGATGTGGATTACTGTTGGATTGATAACGCAGGCTTGTTGACGTGGACTCCCACCAATGCACTTTTGGAAGTTTGCAACAGTGCACGTTGACCATTGTTAAACACCATTGGGACGGGAAAGAATTTAGAGTTCGGTCAGTCATGTCCAGCATTATCTTTTTTCTTGATGCACACAAACGTGTTGAAAGCTTGAAGTTCGTAACGCTTGACATTTCCAAATATGCGTTATTTTTTTATGGACCTTTTTTTTCGCCTCCCTAGTTTTTGGACCTTCAAGTGTGTCTGGTTAAATCCACTCACTTTGTAAATATATATCTACTGGCTAGACCATATAGCATAGAGATACGCTTTAAATAACAAGCATAAAGAATGTAACACACTCAATAAGCCGCCCTTAATCATTCCACATGTTTCTGAGCGCAACACAGGTTTAGCATTCATCCATTATTTATCCAAAGGTTTCAACGAAAATGTTAAATTGTAACTTTTTCAAAATTAACATGCTGTGTATGAGGCTTTTTTTTTTTATGAATTACTGGTTTGTGAGGCAGTTGTACTACTGCAGAATAAAATTGGTTGTGATGGAATTGGCTTGTTCAGTCACTGTCCACATACTTGGTTGACTATTTCATTTTTTTTTCTTACTCATAACCTAGAATTCCCCACTCCCTAGCCCTCACAGTGAAGCCCTTTGGCATGTGGAGTCCTTTTCTATATCGTAGGCACAACTAGGCATACAGAACGCAAACGTGTAGGGGACAATTGCTGCTTGCTGCTCGAAGGGACTCCTAGATTTCAGGCTCGGATAATTTTTTTATTTTAATGTTTAATGCCGGTTACATTTCTGCAGGCTGAGGGATAAAAAAGCGTCGCTGGCAGAGTTGAACCGCTCTTTTATCGACAACACGGTCTAGCGCTTGAGTAGAACGGTGCCTTAGGTTAAGACTTTTATTTTGATAGAATTACTTAAATAATACGAATTTGTCGCACCCATACCTCGGCCACGACAATCAGTCGACCCAACTAGGGCGACAGTGTGAATTGAATATTTGTTTCTCTCTCATTCTCAAGTTCGCTCTGAATAGAGGGTTTTTGTTCAAACCTAATAAAGCCCTGTCCAAAAATTATATTTGTAAATACATCTTAAGTGTACTGAAATTATACAAACTGTTTAAAAAAAATAAACTTTTGCAAAACTACTTTTCTTGTGTCTTTTGCACTCATTAAATTACACCAGGGGGAAATTAACATCCTTGTTTTTATTCATTATTAAAGCACAGGCGTAGTCAGTTAAACTCACAATGCCTTTTTTGATCATCTTAGTAAATGCTTATAAGGTTCTCAAAGCATCTAAAATTGTTTTGGAATATGTATCAAAGCTTGTATGGATTAGCAGCAGTTAACGCTAAGAAAGCAAAATCTTCTCTTTCAATGATTCCAAGAGCCATTGAAAAGGGCTTTTCTTTGTAAGGCAACAGGAGAAAAAAAGCTTGTATTATTATAATTCACAGGCTCGCCAAAGAACACTTGCTAATATATAGCCATGAAACATTCACTGTTTGTAATTAGTTAAAGGGGTGACATGCCCAGAGGCGCCGCGTCCCATTAGGCATACCAGGCAATTGCTTGGGGCCCCGGGCCACTACTAGGGCCCCCAAAAGGCCCCCCCAAAAAAAAAAGTTCATCTATCGGCCACGTCTTCACCCACCCCCCCCCCCCCCCCCCTCGTCAACAATCGCTCCGTACCCCCCCCCCCCCCCCCCCCCCCGTCAACAATCGGCCCCCTTGCTTGGGGCCCCCACACTACCTCGCAACGCCCCTGGAAATGCCAACAGGTGCGAGTGTGATTAGCCATTTGAAAATCTGGAAATGGCCGATATTCAAACGGCTTGTAATGGCTAATCACAATCACATCTTGTGCCATAATATCACCCCTTTAACCCAAAGCCATACTTACTAACGGTTCATGCAATCTTAAAAGGAAGCCTTTACATGATCCCTTCCCAATGTCATACAGCGTGGATGTTATCACCAATTACCGTGGAAAAGACGTATACAAGCATTTTTAACGTTAAAATTGCAATAGCATTGAAAATAATTTCTAGGAAAAGCTGTACTTCCACTTGAACACACTTTCCCTCTGCCTGATCTTTCCTCTGGACCTCAGTGGAGCGTTTCCTTTTCCTGCCGCTCACAGCTTCTTAGCGCAGTCGGGGCAGTAGATATGTTCTCCGTTGAGCACGAAGCGCTTGTTGGCCATGCTGAGGCAGCACTTCTTGCAGTTGAAGCAGTACTCGTGCCAGGAGAAGCCTTCGTAGTTCACCACGTTGGTGCCATGGCCAAACCCTGCAGCACCACACGGAACAGGACACACACAGGGACATCTGTCACTCGCCAGCACAAACACAACAGAGCAGTCTGTGTGGATTGTGTGTTCAGAAATGAATGCGGTTTCAATTTGCGTTGCCACTGGACACATTTTAATTGGTTTCAGATTGGACCTCACTGCAGCAGAATAATTACAGTCAGTGAAGTTACAGTCGAAAAATCAGGCTTCTTGAAATGAAAGTAGTGAATGTTAAGCTCATTAGAGTTGGGCGGACATCAAATGGGTCTTTTGCAAGTAATAAGGGAATTGCCAGATATTTAATGGCGTTTACAGATCAAAATACCAAGGTCAGATGACCTCAGTGTGCGGGGAGTGAATGTACAGAAGAGAATAATCCTGCCTATGTAAAGGCAATTAGAAAGTCCTTGGCGTAAGAAGGGTGTTATCTGATTCAACATGCCTTGCCTCGGAATACAGCACCTAATTCCGTTTTTAGAGTTTATTCTCTGGCGTACATTCTAGATCGAATTATTTAAATAATGTGTGTGTGTGTGTGTGTGTGTGTGTGTGTGTGTGTGCTAGCAGTGCTCGCCTGTGATGGGGTTCTTGCAGCCGTGACACTTCTTGGCCACGTCGGTCTTGTAGCAGTCCACGCAGAAGATGTCGTTCTCGTGGGCGGTGAAGCGCGCCCCGGCCAGGGGCTTGCGGCAGGTACGGCACACGAAGCACTCAGAGTGCCAGGGCTGGTCCTGGTAGCTGATGCCCCCGGTGGTGATTGGCTGACGCACAGAGGGAGGACGTTAGATAAGTGGTCAGTTCAAACAGTGTACGGACACTGTTGATTTGTGTGGGGCTTGGTGTCCCACGTTGCACCTCCCAACTAAACCCCGGGAAGAGTGACTCTTGAGTTGGACTCGTTCCCTTAGATTAATCCTTAGCCTCTCACAAGCCATCCTTATCCAAATAAAGTGAATCAGAGGCCCACATCCATTGACCGTGAACCTGTGAGTGTGTCCAATTCATTCTGGTTCTGTCTGTATGAAACCGAGGATAATCACAAGAGGAACACAGCCTACCTGCTTGCAATGGAAGCATTTCTTGGAGAACTTCTTGTCGTGGCAGGGGGCGCAGTAGATGTCGTCGCCCTTGTTCAGGAAGCTCTGCGCGCGGATGGGCAGCTTGCACTCGAAGCACTTGAAGCAGTCCTCATGCCACACCTTCTTCTTGTACTCCACGTTCTGGGATCCTGAAACACAGCCCGACAAGCCGAGGCTGATATAGTGGGAACGACTGAACAAGAGCCCAGCAATAGGAGGGGGTAAACCGTGACCCTGACGCCCTGCTACAGGCCCACTGGAGTCTTCCCTTCCTGAGATGCATTTTAACATGGCGGGGAGTTTGGGTTTATAAAAGCACCCGGAAATAAACTGTTAAATAAAGTGATGACTG
>NC_082391.1:17452598-17512598 GCF_031168955.1 Gadus macrocephalus | reverse complement strand
GACGTCCAGAGCCAACAAGGTCCTTTTTAGGACATGCAACAGAGGTATTGGGTTAATGCCATTATTCAGAGGGGATGGATCAAGTAGGCGATTGGGGATTGGGGATTGGGGATTCCTGGGCTATGTGATCATGACGCTAATAAATAAACAAGAAGAGGCCACGGTGCACTTGATACTGCTACTGAGTGACCTTTCAACCAAAGGTGTAGGGCTTTTCAAAAGACACGGTGGGTCCTTTGACATCACGTCTCAAAGAAAAGACATCGACAGATGTACGTAATACTACCCACTAAGGAGAGACATAGGAACGTATGAATCAGAGGGTTGATGCTGAAGTCATCAAAGTTGTCCTTTAGGAAGTTATAATAGATCTATGTGTCCGTGTTGCTGTTCGTCGTCGCCTGTCTGTCTGTCTCCCTTAGGCTGATGCAGATGGACGGACTTAATCATTGATAATGATTCTGGCAACACTGACCCTCGTATTTCAACACAAAAAAAAGCTTGTGTGAGAGTGTGTGTCCGTGTCCAAGCGCTTCATCATTTAGGGGCATCTGGGTGTAATTACAGATAATATGTGGTCCATTAAGCATAGCAGGACATGCTTAATGGAAGTTTATATTTATCCTGCATTACATCCAGCTACAGGAGTCAACCGACATCATAGAGACGCTTGCAGACACAAACAACAATAATTCAGACCTTCCCCCCCTCTCCCTAATCCATCCATCTTCACTTCATCTGCGCATCTGACACTGCCTCCTGCTGGCTTGTTCCCAATAATTCTGTTGGTGGTGGTTGTCTGCCATCAACACTCGTAGGGCTGTTTATTCCGAAGCTGGCTCGGGCCTGCCTTGTTTTTTATCTGTCCAGCGCCACTTATGTGCTTAGGAGAAAGATGGTAGCAAAACATGTTCTGGAGTGTGATTTGACTGAAGATGATGTGGTGTGAATTTGTGTGGCTGGATGTGCAACATTCACACACATGTGTGTGGGTGTGAAAGAGACAGAGATAGAGAGAATGTGGTTGTTCAAGTGTGTGTGTGTGTGTGTGTGTGTGTGTGTGTGTGTGTGTGTGTGTGTGTGTGTGTGTGTGTGTGTGTGTGTGTGTGTGTGTGTGTGTGTGTGTGTGTGTGTGTGTGTGTGTGTGTGTGTTGTTTGTGCATTGAATCTGGGCAGTGGCTTTATCACATGATCGAGCAACAATAGTCAGTACCAGCGAGGTACTGAATCTGCGGCCAGACCTCCAGACACCCCCACGGCTTCACCACCACTGCCCCCCTCGCTACCAACTGTTTCCTAATCCCTGCTTTTCCGCAAATGGAAATTGCTCATGACATCATCATTAGCTACACATGATATGCCATAAATAACATGTTTCCATGTATAGGAAAGAATTACCTTTATTTATTTAATATTTAATGTTTTAAGTTGTATTATTATATACATTGTGTTATCATTATTGAAGTACCATAGCATCTCATAATAAAGAATTATCAGTGCTATATCAGCTATTCATTTTTTCTTTTTTCGGTTTGTACAAAACAACAAAATCTTCTGCTAGTGGAGACTGCAAAATACCATACAGAAGAACATTTTGCTTAGTCAGCGTCCTCTTATCGAGCAGCACACACCTGGAACTCCATACCAATTGAATTTAGGAATAATACAAACATAAACTATTTCCCTAAATCCATAAAGCAATGGATACTGGACCATAGGTAATGTATTCCCTTGAGTGTGGTAATGCTATACTAACCTCCCTCTTGTCTGTGATTGTGAGCTTACTAACTGCTTAAGAGCTCCACGTTTACCGATTTTATGTTTTTTGTCCATATAATGTCGATGTCAATCATGTGTCTAACTATATGTTGTGTTGCTTTTATGCTTTTGTATGTTCTAAGATCACCCTGCCAGGGACTACAGATGAAAAATAGTTTTTTTAACAAAATCTGGTGCATTTATATGTCAGATTCAATGGCCATGTTTGATTAATGCACACTGTCCCTTTTAAATAAATAAATTATATATATTCTATGTAATTTTGAAGCTTAAATAATTAATTAAGTGATAGCAGACATCTACTTTATTATAAGCAATTTAGTATGAATAATCTATGATGCATTCTCTTCACTTCTCTCAATCATTTCACGATGGGGCTTAATCCCCTAGCTGCCATTGGTTCCATTTTGATTCTAAACGCTAGCTCGGTGGAGAGTCTGAACACAGAATTCAGCTAGCGCGTAGAAACCAAGATGGCTGCAAGGTAAATAAGGCCCATTGTGGGTGCCACAGGTTGTTTTTCTCTCCCTTCCTGTAATGGACCATTTATTTAATGACCAGTTTGCTGGAAAGGGACCCTTTAGAGACAGAGGTTGAGAGAGCTATTCCATTACATTAAATATAAGTTCTCCCAAGTGGAGCAGGAATAAACACACATCTCCTCCCACTCTACCCCACCATTCATCGTAGGAGTTTACACAAGATTACACAGACAAGACGAGCAAGCCTAATGTACCTGCAACCTCATTCCTCAATGTGAATGCTGGCCCAGAACAGTGTTTCGTATTGAGTCACCCTCCATTCCTGGCTAGCCCACAGAGCGAGAAGAGGGAGTGAGTGAGTGAGTGAGTGAGTGAGTGAGTGAGTGAGTGAGTGAGTGAGTGAGTGAGTGAGTGAGTGAGTGAGTGAGTGAGTGAGTGAGTGAGTGAGTGAGTGAGTGAGTGAGTGAGTGAGTGAGTGAGTGAGCGTGAGAGAGAGAGAGAGAGAGAGAGAGAGAGAGAGAGAGAGAGAGAGAGAGAGAGAGAGAGATGAGAGAGATGAGAGAAAGAAAGATGAGAGCGAGAAAGAGAGAGAGAGAAAGAAAAAAGAGAAAGAGAGAGAGAGAGAGAAAGAAAGAAAGAAATGTGAGAGAGTGAGTCAATCAAAGTCAGGAAGATAAACGCTACCACTGGCAACTGTTACTCCACAACAGATAGAGCCATACATATTATACACACACGATAAATCACCAACACACAGACAGAGAAATGCTTGGATACACACAAGGCTGGCTACGAAAGCACTAACAAGCAGCGCGTAGGACAAAACGCCAAACACAGACACACACACACGCACGCAGGGCTCTGAGACGTGTGATTTCTGGCTGAACAAAGGGCCAGGAGGGCCAACTTCGAACACAATAACATTTTATCAAGAGGAAGAAAAGGCTACGGGCCGTTGTGCGCACATCAGCTAGGTCAATGTGTTCCACTAATGAGCAGCAGGGTCTCATTTAAAGAGGTGAGGGGGGGTTGATGTCTTATTTTCCCTCACACCTCCACGGAGACACACACACACACACACACACACACACACACACACACACACACACACACAGGCTGGTATTTTATGACTCAAGAGTCTCTATTAAAATACTATTAAGTTTGTCTACTGCTACTTTTTATCAGGAGTCATACATATTTCCATCGTAGAAATATTTCATTGTTGTGTTGATGTGAAATACCAAAGTAGCATAATGTCTATCTGCATCGATGAATCATATTAGTAAGCCTGGGAACCAGACGCATCACCGAGCTCGTGTTTTTATTTGCTCTGGCAGATGCGTCTGGCCAACCTCCAGCACTTCCGTCAAAAAACCAAGATGGATGCCACTGAAGTGGAACAGTCGGTTGAAAGTATTAAACAAACAGGATACAGTAAATGTTTGATTTACCAACTGACTACGGCTCTACGGCTCTATGGCTCTACATCACATAATGTTCATTGCTATGCTTGGTTGTAGGTTTATCCAATTGCGTCCATAGTTATTTTGGTCGATGTCAGGCTTTATTTTAGCAGTATTACAGGTACAACTTTCATCCACACTTGATGTTTTTTTTATATTTGATTAGCTCTCTACTTGATCCTGATTATTCAATAATGTTCATCGTTTGGTGATCGGATTTGTTGGGTTTTTTCGAGCTATCGGATTTGCATTTCTTTTTTCGCTCTAACCCCAATACACATCAACTCGCTCAAACCATTCGTGAAACTGTTCTTTGTATTTTTTTAGAGCTAAATATTGGAAACTGAATGCAACTGTTTAAAAAAAACTGTGGATGAGAACTTCTCTGAGAGGAGTGCATGCTTAGTTCAGATTAGCTTAATACTTTGTGTCCGCTGTGTGTGACATCCCTCCCTGTCTTTAGATCCATCCCTAACCTTAACTTTCTCTCTACCAGTCGCACTTAAAGTGAACCCTATTTTAAATGAAAAATGAAGCTTAAAAAATATGTCTTAAGCACTAGCAAGGCTTAGGGTTTAGACAAACGTAAACAAAATGTTGGTATACGCCAACTTGTTGTCTGGTTCAAGATAACAAAAAATCCTGTCATCAAGTAAATGTCGACATTAATATGAAAAATATGAGTGTTGTGCCCTTTCAACTTAACAACACATTACATAAAACACAATGAGGTGCATTCAAATCTAGAAATATGTGTTCCAGATGAATGAGTACATAAATTCTTATTTATAGTAAAGAAAAATCTGCAGACAAAGAAGAAAAGTCTGAATGTAATTATAAGGGCATTTCAAGCTTTTTTTATGTGTTTTACCCTCCTGCGCAATAAGTGATGTCATACAGGAACCATAAAAGAGAAAATCTTTGATGACATCATGTACTTGGTTTGGCAGCTGTCCAACATGAAAGAGGAGAGAGAGAGAGAGAGAGAGAGAGAGAGAGAGAGAGAGAGAGAGAGAGAGAGAGAGAGAGAGAGAGAGAGAGAGAGAGAGAGAGAGAGAGAGAGAGAGAGAGAGAGAGAGAGAGAGAGAGAGAGAGAGAGCTATTGCAGGTTGGTTTTGTCTGACCTATGTTAAGGATGCAAAAAATCCTATTCCTCCATTCTCTTTGATGACTATGACAATAATAGGAGGTAACTATTAAGAAAGAATAAAAAATAATATTCATATGTTATATATAACATATTTAATAATTTCCTGAAACATGCAAAAAATGGAATTCATCTTTTACAAAGTAAGCTACTTTATGACAACTAATAAGGCAACAACTGAGATAGGCTACGCTACGCGATGTAACCCTCATAAATAAAAGGCATTTCATTATTTACAAATATGGGAAAAAGTCTACTTCACTTTACTTTGTTTAAACTGAATGTAAAAGTATTCTGTTAAGTGATGTAAAACTCACCTTTGTAAATGCAGACGAACAGTAGCCTTCAACCTTCAACGACTTGGAGCAAGAGGTATAAGCAGCCCGCTTTAAAGACAGGAGGAGCAAAGTAGGGAAAAAAATAAAAACTCTACAGTCACGCTCAGAAGCGTCTGTGTGCTGATCATATAAACAACCACATAGCACTGATGTACTGCGTGTAAATAAAACGGAAATCTCTCATTTGTTTTGGCGTGTTTTTTTTCGGTCCGCTTCGGGTGGGCGCCATTCCAACGTTAAGTTGTTTAAAAAAAAAAAAGAAGATACAATACATTACGCAACCCCACCATCGGATCTGTTTTTTTATTCATGTTCACTGCCCTCCTTCTTTGGTCAAGAGGACGGCGAGAAATTGTATTAAGATGACTCATTCTAAAACTAAAGTAAATATTTCGAACTGGGATTTAGGCTCCAGCTTTCTTCTTACAACTGCAAATTGAAAACTGTAATTGATGCGGGTTGCTGTTTCAAAGGTGACTTTGAGAGGAGACGGATGGTCGGATGGGGATGTATTTTTTGCTACACAATTGGACCAGACGAGTTCTAATGTTCACAAAATAAATTAATTGTCTTGCCATTAACATCCCACTGCTCCAACACAGTGTAAGTGAGTACTGCAGTAAAATAAAAAAGTTGTAGCCCATCAATACATAATGTCATCTTAAATCAAAATAAACAATCTGACTGACATTTAGCAATGATAAAGACGAGATGGTATACAGAACACGGTGATCTTTAAACATATAGGTATAGAAAAAGAAGAAATAAAGATAATAAAGAATTCTGGGAAAGCATTACACATTCTGGAGTGGAGTGTTATGACCATATTAGGAGCGTGTGACCTATCCAGAAGAAAATGTGCTTGGGTGAAAAAAACGGAAAATAATAAAAGTCCTCTCACTTATCCTTCAGGAAAAGACACCAGTTCCCTTGAGAACTGACTTTTTAATCAGTGTTAACTCCACATCTGGAGGATACTTAATCATTTCATGCAGCCAGGACATGTCGTTTCAGACCGCAGAGATATCATGGCGTAGTAGTGAACCACTACTAAAAGAGCTCCAAAATAACATAATCCATGCTACTTTCTGAAGCACTGATACGCTAGCCAATAGCGTATCAGTATATTATCTAAGCTACCGTATATGGTCATATCAGGTAAGCCATGTATGGAACACTTCCATACCAAAATCTAAATTGAACCCAGCTGGTTTGCAGAAGGATTACTTTGAAAGTACCTTTCCTAGGGAAAGAAAGGAGTTAGACGAGAAGTTGTCTCGGAGGGAGAAACACTATAAATTCAGACAAAGGGGAAAGACAGTGGATTGATGATCTCAAAGTTAAACCGTTTGCGTCATCGATGGACAACGCAGTCCGAGATGGGATGTCTCTGGAACGTTGCAGAGACTGAGGCTCATTAATGCCAGGTGAGGTAACCGGAGACACCGCAGAGACAAACAGAAGAAAGTTTCAATCAAAAGCACAGGGTTCTGTTTATTAGACGTTGCACGCACATGAACAGGTGAGGGTATAGTTACACAGACGATGTAAACACTCCGTACCTGCATCACCGAGGAAGAGAGACGGCACATAGTCTTTCTCTCTCTCTCGCCCTCTCTCGCTCTCTCTCAGTCATGCACACAGAATTCTCCAACATACACACACACACTCTTAAGTGTGAGTACAGATCACTTAGACATTAAGATTCTCTGGCTCGCTCTCACAAACACACTTTGCAGTGTATACGCAGGGCACGGTAAGACCCTTCGGTCAGCTACATCAGACACAATTGATTGACCCCAATCACAAGTTTAGTTCCCATTCAGGGTACATGGAGAGAACATATACTGGCAGAGCAGTACAGGCAAGTATGTAGACCTATATGGGCCTATGCAAATATGGTATCGGTTGATCATCCAAAAATAGCGGCGTACAAGTTTTCTTTAGATTTTTCCCCCGCAGAATGTAAGACTTATGGAGTGAATGAGAGCGAGTCACGCTCTGGAAAAGGTCATGGATGGGCAAACAGGAATCTACGTTTCTTTTCTTTTCTAGAATTCATTACAATGGCCTGAACGGTTTAATGATAAATATGGCAAATTGAAGTATGCTTCTACTTAAAATTCTCACTTCAACCTTAATTTTAGGAAATGTTATAATAATATGTAAATATATATTTTGACAGAGTGATAAATCAAAAAGGTTTTTGACTGCAGATTGACATGAATCATTATTTGGGTTCCACCACCTTCCAAAACATAAGCGAAATAATTCATAAGCAGCACTCGGATAAGACACATCATAGCAAGACAATCGACAAAACTAATAAACAAAACAAATAAAAAAAAAACAGAAATTCTCAAAGGAGTGCAAAATGGCTAAATCTCATGCCTGTCAACGTCATCGCTTCCCTTCCTCACAATAAAATATTCATAGTAAAAAAACATAAAATAACACATAAAAATGAACAATTTCCTTCACGATGCAATGTGGAGGGACAGAAAATGAAGTCATGAACATTCCTGCACAGCAGAAGATAACAGTGAAAGGCAAAACACCATCCCCTCCAGCTTCCCCCCCCCCCCCCCCCCCAATCCCCTCCCATCCACTGACAAACCTCCATTTCCATTCCCTTGCTTCCTCAACCCCACCCACTGCTATCGTTTAGCTCTAAACTCAGCAAGGGCCAACTGTTCTTATCTCCCCGCAGGCTGAAGTGCTACGGCTTTTATTCTAAACCACCCTGTTAGCCATGTCTGGCAGCTGGCCCGCTTCCCTCAACATCAACACCGTGTTGCCCCGGCGACAGTCTGTCAACACTTCCTGCCTTTTAGACCACACCAAACAACCGGGAGAAAGGAGTCGGCAGCAACCAACTGCACCCGCTACAGAGATTTTACGTTATCTGGCCACTCACAACCTATAAAAGGAATTATTTTAAATATTTATTTACATAAATCTTTTCATTTAAATGTATGAAACGTCCAAAGAAATGGTATCCATACGTTATGTGCAATACATTTGACACGGCTGCTTAAATGCAATCCTGTAACACCTCATTGTATCAGAGAGGATCCAACCAGGGGAAACGCAGTGCTAATACAGTCATCTGAATTCAGTGGAATTAATCATTGGCTTGGGCCTGCAGTCGTTGTCATGCATGCTCATCTATATCAACGACTCTGTATTGATGATGATGATGATGCGTAGAACTCAAATAGATGAACATCAAAACCATAAGTCTGCATTTCTCTCCCAACTCAAATTGTTGTCGGACTACCAATCACATCGGCCCAAATATTCAGCTACATTAAATTGATCAACATTTCAGGAAGGGAATCTTTGTTTCAAAAAGGGACACAAAAAAATGGATAGACTCCAGCACAAGAGTGTGCAGCACGATTGTTATATAAAATGTAGACAATGCTACATGTATGATCACTTTGTAACTAGCTCATGGTACTGAAGCCAAGTTGCAAAGAGGATAGAAAACACTGGAAGTCATCCGCATTTAGCTCCTCCCTTTCCCCCCCCCCTCATAAAACGTTCCAAATGCAGGACAAATAAATGTCTCTAGCCTTGACTATTAGGACTGTAGTTGGAACTCATCACTCAAAAACAACAGACCCTCCAATCTCCCGAGAGCAGGCCCCGCTTCTAAAATAAGGTGTCAAATCCCTCTCTGAATCACAGCCAAAGGTCACTGGGAGGGATCCGCCTCTTCTGTGCTCAGTGGCATCACATCGTGGCCTATTGTACAAGCACATGACACGGACGGAAAAACCATCCATGGAGTACAATGCTACCATACAGACAGAGCAGATATTTTGAAACGCCCGCCCCAAAAAAACTACAATCGCAGGACCTGCCCATCCACAAACTGCCCATTCAAAAAAAAAACATTCCGGCACCCCGGAAAACCCAGGAACGGGTTGGCCAGGCATAGAGCTACAACCACCAGGCACTTGATTGTAAATCAAATGTAGGGTTAGACAGGTGGAGCCACTGGGTCGCAGCAAGGCCCTGACTACACGGTCCGCATGGACCGATGGAGAGAGGGCAGCGACATTCGGTCGCCAGATCAACAAACCCTAGTTCCCGAAAACGTCCAAATCAAGCCACCGTCCTTTGCATGCATAATCAAAGTTATAGTGGGGAATTGCGATTACATGTAAATTAACTGGCGATTTTCTTTGACTAAACGCATGCTGTTGGACCTCTGTGCATTGGTTACTGGTGAGGTGATTGCCACACATTCAAAAATTCACATTCAAAGCGAAACTTAAGAATGGAATATTTAAAAAACAAAACCAACTAACTAATAAATAAAGACATACATCACAGGTACGGTGGACGCCCAGGCAAGGGGGGGAAGAAGGAGCAGAACGAGAATGAGGTAGAGATGGGGAGTCCCCTTAAGCAGTGATGAGCGGATTTAGGAGTGATTAACGGTAGAGAGTTAGAAATGCAAAAGGTGCGAGAAGTTTTAAGAAAGAAGAAGAAGTTTGAGAAGTCCACCGGCTCCCGGCTCCACTGGAGCGCGGGAGGGGGGGGGGGGGACGCAGAGATGGGGGGGGGGGGATGGGATCAGATCCGCGGGCGGTGGTGGTCTGTGAAGGGGGGCTCAGAGTCGTCCATGGGGAGCACCAGCCGCGTGCCCCGCATCACCAGCTCCTGGTCGCCGCACGTCAGCTCGCGGTCCAGCTCCTCGCTGAAGGAGGCGTTGGCCGTGCCGCTGGGGAGGCCAGCCGGCCCGCCGCTGGTGGTGTAGGCGCCGGTGGCGTCGGTGCTGATGGTGACGTCGCCGTAGGTCAGGCTGATGTCGCCGTCCGTCAGGATGAGGTCAGAGTCGTCGTCCTGCAGCTGGCACTCGTTCTGTGCGGGAGAGAGAGGGAGGAATGAGATGTGTATGGTTTGGATTCCTGGACGCGGATCAAAAATCGATCTATCTCTTAAAAAGGCCTTTTTTTCCGTGGTTAGAATGCACAGCCTTGACGTTGTGATGTTCAGAGTATTTGAAACATTGGTACAGTGATACCCAAAATATCGACTGTTTAAAAAAAACCTGTACAAGCCCAACCGAACAACAAATCTCAATGTCAGAACAATTAAGGCTGATGATCCAAAATGTCAGCTTTTTGATGTAAACATAGCCGCGACTTAATATTGTCGCAGGAGCTGACATTCCAAAATGTCTGCTTGTCAACAACAAAAATTCCTACAACAACTAGGGTCAGAGATTCCTACAAGGTCTGCTTTTCAACAACTACAATTCTTCACAGAAACTAGGTTCAGAGATCGACACAGTGTAAGCTTTTCAACAACTAAAATCCTGACCGAAACTAGGGGCTGGGGCTCCCAAAATGTCTGCTCCTCAACAACTAAAATTCATCACAGCAACTCAGGCAGAGGATCCAAAATGGTTAGGGTAAAAAAACAAGCATCTGACCTCATAGGCCTGGGGGCTGGTGAGGCAGCGGGCTAGGGGGGCACAGCAGGTGGGCATCACGGCGGTGAGAGGTGGGCCGCTGTGAGTCAGGATGGGCTTCAGATAGCTGGTGGAGGGGGGGGGGGGCTAGAGTCAAGGATTATATCCGGACGATACAATGAAGACACATGGCATGAAACATCAGTGACATTTGATTTGATGAACTTTTCAGACAGAAACATTTGAAGCCTTGTTTGACCACATGTTTTTAAAAGGAAAAGGAAAAAGGAGAGTTTGTTTAGGTTCACCTGGTTGGTTCATCTTAAGGCAGCTAAATATTGAAGTCATTGTTCTAAAGTGGCGGGGGCTCCCTCTGTTGTCTCCCAATGTGAACTTCAACCATATGATAAACACATGCACCATTTATACCATTGAATGGTTAAGCTTACTCTTCTAACCACCAGCTTGAATAGGCGCCTGATGTAAATCATGACAAGCATCTGAAGGAGGTAAAATTTCATACGAAGTTGATGTAAATGTCAACACTTTTCCTGTGGTCCCGCCAAAGGATACTTGTGGTCGAAGGTGTACCAGATCCGGAACAGCCAGGCACTCTCCTGTTTGGTGCTTCTCCTCTCCGAACCTTCATTTATACTCTTTTTCCAAAACGAGAAGAACAAGAGTGACGATGATGAGTTTGTGTACTAGTTTGAAATTTGCTTGAAAACAGGAAGTCACAAAGATAAACAAACCGTATTCTTGCGTTATGCCTACCAGATTATCTTGATCGGCGTCCACCCCCACTCTGTGGAAAGAGTTGCAGAAGGGTAAGTCATTCAACACAATCTGTGACAAACCAAGTAAAGCTGGCAACCAAGTGCGAGATCTTAAACCAACATTCTCCTTACGAGTCTTGGCTCACAGTGTACAAAGTACAGGTTGGATAACTGGAATTCCCTAATAAATAAAAGACGGTTTAACTGGCTTAACATGCTCAAGGGACGGCTCAGCAGAAACAAGCCACGCAGCTGCCTGAAACCTCAGACCACAAAATGAGCTTACTTCTCTTTTACTATGATTCAAACTAGACTCGACCCACGGCATGTAGCACTCAGTAGTTAACCCAAACCTGTACTCGATACGAGCGGTCTGTGTGAGGCCCAGAGACGTACCGAATGCGCTGACAGGAGAGCATCTGGGTGGTGCCTCCTCCGCAGACCCAGACGGTGAAGAAGACCACCAGCAGCGTGGTGGAGAACATCATCCGGCGAGCGTAGGTGGCCGTGTCCCTGATGGACAGGGCGAAGGTCATCGCCCCGCGCAGTCCTGCAGATCACACCAAGCACAATGTGTAGACATCAACAAGTACATATGCATTTCTTTTTTACTTTTTGGGGGACATTTATTTAACTTTTTCTACAAAAACGTTGCCCGAAGGATGGCCAAGTTGAAATAGTTATAACTATATGTTTAGGTAGGTAGCTTTAATTCAGGTATGAGATTAGATAATGTAGATTATGTACAAAGAGTGTACGTCTATCGGAGTAGAAACAGTGACAACAATGGCCTTTAGGTAACACAAGTGTGTTTGTTCACTTTATCTGTTGTAAGATAACATTGTGTTACTGAGGAAACAGTCCAACGAAGCCAGACAACAGGCGGCAGAGATGCCAAGGGCACAAGTGACTTGTTTCCATGACTACAGCCTTCTCTCCCCCCCCACACCTCCTCCAAAGTGCTTCCCTCTACCCTGCTAAATTGAGAAAGAGACGATGGGGCCTATATGGCCGCATCTGAAAGAACACTGACCAGCAAACATCATCATGTGCTGGAAGTTGGAGCGGATCTTGTTGCGACGGCCCAGGTTGAGGAGGAAGGTGAGGGGGTAGATGTTGCAAGCCCTGCCAATGAACACCGCCACCTGGGGTCACTGCGGTCAAGGAGTAGCAATCGGTGAATGAGCCGCCTATATGCGATACGCTACGCTCCGACCTCTGGGTCTTCTTTAATATGTGTTAATAAATGCAAAGAATGTCTGAATATCAGTTTGCTGCAATGGGAATACCGTTTGTAGGCCAAATGAATTACGGCATTTTCTGCTGGCGATACTTCACCATATTGAAGACTCAAGAGTTTCAGATCTGCAAAATCCTAAATCGACATTTATAAACTAACCCTAAACAATGACCAAACGCCATTACTATTAACATAATAACTAACATTGCGATGGTTCTATGCCTCAGAAATTGCGGTGTACATAGTGATGTGCAAGCCCTATAGGCCAGAATAAACAGTGCGTTGGCCGTTGAATCGACAGCGGAAGGATACGAAAGCTCCGATGATGAACATGGGGTTGAACACGTGGTTCTGGAAGGTGAACAGCGTCAGGCCCATGTAGGAGAAAATGAAGTTCTCCGCCAGGAAATTCAGCAGCTCAAACAACTTGTGAGACGACAAACAAAACGAGCAAACATCACAACACGGCACTCCCCTGCAGCAGTCGTGTTCTCAATCCTCGTTTTGCCAAAATGCTTCAAACAAAACAGAGTGAGCACTTCTTGGCTGTTCAACAGATTTCACTAACAGGGGACTTCTATTCTTGGGGCTGTTGTGATCGTACCTGTTTGGTTCTGATCTGGGACTCTGGGGACAGGTTGTTGTGGGTGTAGTGGGCCTGGGTAATTCCACAAAACAGCACGGCTACAACACCTAGAACACGGCCCGGAAGAGACGTTACACACACCTAAAGAACAGCAGTGCATTGAGGGGACCTTTTCTTTTGGATCAGCTGTACCTATATAACCAAAGTTCCTACATGTGCGCGTTAGTACAGAAGGCCATGTAGGGAGAAAGGTCCCATGTTAGGTCCTAAATACGAATTGTTTTGCAGTTTGTCAGTGTGTGTGTGTGTGTGTGTGTGTGTGTGTGTGTGTGTGTGTGTGTGTGTGTGTGTGTGTGTGTGTGTGTGTGTGTGTGTGTGTGTGTGTGTGCGTGTGTGTGTGTGTGCGCGTGTGTGTGTTACCTGTGAAGCCACAGGCCTCTGCCAGAAGGAATGTGCTCCAAGACATGAGGAAGAACAGAGCCGTCTCCAGCAGCTGAAAGTCCCTCAGCTTGGTGAATTTGGTCACGTGACGAGTGACGGTCAAGGAGTCAAACAGTGGTGTCTGGTTTCTAAATGGACTGTTTACAACAAATCCTCACAGAGAAATGCAGTTTCAATAGTAATGTGGGAGAACTGGAACGGCAAATACACAGAGTACACATGGACTAATAAGGATACAGTTCTCGAAGTGTATAATAACAACAAGTCTAGAGCAGGAACACAACAAAGTCACACATGAACTGGAGCGGTTTAGAAGTACATTTGAACCGGAAGGATATAAGAGCTGTCATCACGCCAGTAGCCACCCCCAGGGCAAAAGAACCACTGAAGACCCCGAGGAAGACGCCCAGCGACTTGAGCACGGCCATGACTTCAAAGGTGTGGCTGTTATCCCCCTGGGGCTGATAGGCCACGATGGACCTGTTGCAATGTCACAAGACCCCGCAATTACACAGCATCAATGAGAACACTGCAGTGTATGTTAGAATAGCATGAAATGGATTCCTGTGGACGGATCATCCTAGATCGTACAGTCTTTTCAAACACTATACTTCCTTTGGTAACTTCCTTTTAAAACAAAACAAAACAAACAAGAAGTCTGCTGCAAGTGTCAGTCCGCGATGGCAACGGAACGCCGATATTGGATTAGTTTATGGTCGATACCTTGCCCTCTCCCCAGGTGCAACTAGCCTCTCCGCTTAACTGCACTGGACGGCAATAGCATCGGGCCGAGGACTTACGAAGACAGCACCACCGCCACAGCGTCGTTGAGGACACTTTCCCCGAACAGCAGGGCGTAGAGATCCACATCCACCTGCAGCTCGTTGAATATGGCCAGGACAGTCACTGGAACACAAACCAAAACACACCAGAACATTTTGCATGTGTTTTAGTCCTCAACTGGTGCACATCTGTTGTTTTTCTACAAATCAAGCCGAGTAAGGAATAATCAATGGCAGTGTTTCCCGTTATTGAAATAAATAATAACAGCACACGTCTCCCTTGACACTAGACTATCCGCCTCCCTCCCTTACTAGCCGTTTCCATTTATGATCACCCACTATCTATGGTGGGTGCTGATCATCTCAGATTTAATTTCTACAGTTCTGTAATAAAGTAAGGCTAGGTAAAACTAACGACCATGTTTGAGCATTTCAACCAAAGAGCTGGCACACTTTGACAATGAACGGTAGTGCTTGCAACTGTACAGACACACACCAGGGTCTGTGGCTGAGAGGATGGCCCCGAAGAAGAGGCAGTCTGTGAAGAAAAAGTCTTCACCCAGTTGCCCCACATGCTTCATTAGAGTCACGAAGCCGTACATCAGGAGTCTGTGGAGCACAAGGCAATCATGTAACTCTCCTCAACACTCCAGAGGACATTGCGACCCCATGAATCGTGGTACACATGGGCTCGATTTCGTTGCAATTGTCGAGAACTGGTTAGCGGAGGCAATTCTTACCCGATGACAAAACAGGAAACCAATGTTCCCATGAAGGCATAGGCCAGGATGGATCCCATGTTTAGAAAGAAATGTCTCTGAAAGGCATCAACAAAATATGAACGCATTTTAAATATACAATGCAATAAAAGAAAATTTTATTGATGCTAAAAATAGCACATGTCTGATCTGAAGCTACTTATGTTTGGAGTTGAGTGTGCCTTCTGTACCCTTTTGAGGCTGTAACCAGCGTGGAAGATGATCGGAGGCAATAGGATGTTGAAGAACACTTCCGGGTCAAAGGTTACCTGGGTCCCAAAGACAAATAGCAGCAAGTAAACATACAGTAATCAAAAGGACTATTGAGATAATATGCCAAATATTTTATTGATGCCAACATTTACACATCTCTTTTGCAAACCATCAGCCGCTCTGCAACGGTAAATGATAATTGTGGCACAATAACAGGCTTCCATGCCACCGTAATTTAATAAAGAAATGTAGGTCAGAATGATGGGGCTTGTGAGCCAGACAACCAAAAATGGTTTCAAAAGGTTCAAATTAATTCATAAGGGGGATAAATCTACTCACAAAAGGGTAATAGATATTCGGTGAAACCAATTTAGTATTACTCAAGTGTATCAACCATACTAATCCTAATCTTGTTTCTGTTGAAACTCGGGGCACTGAGCAATTTTGTATTGGAATGTATTTATAAATGTTTCAGAATAATCTGGGCTAGCCTGCAGTCAAAAGCCTAAAGACATTTAGTGAATCTGTACCCGAATGACTATGAACAGCTATAATTTATTTATAATATCCATTCACAGACGACCTCTTAGTTCTAACTGACAACAAACATGAACCTACACCACAAGGGCGGTTGACAAAACTAAAACGCCAGCACATCAAAAACACACTCGCAACATGCACTTCAACGTTTACCTTTCTCAGCATCTCGTTATCCTGCACATCATCCAACACGTTGGCACTGATCTCTCCGTTCAGAGTGTACTCGTAGAATCTGCCACTGATGTTCACAAGGAGGGTGGCAGGGCTGGCATTAACATGGCAGTTCAGGGTGGCAGCGCTGATGTCACGGGGAACATGGATGGCATAGCGTAGCACCACACCAACCAGTACACCTATACACACACACACACACACACACACACACACACACACACACACACACACACACACACACACACACACACACACACACACACACACACACACACACACACACACACACACACACACACACACACACACAATTGTCAAAACATTTACAAATAAGGCTGTATCATACAAACCTTCTCCAATTGGCATTTTACTGTGAAAAGGGGGGGAATTTAGTGAATTGTCAAGTGAAATAGTTGTGTCAGGTTTAAATAATACATATATACCTAATTTTCGCTTTATTTACAATTTGACAAATATTGAACTCAACCATTATAGAATCGAATATTTATATTTCAATAAGCCAAATACAATGCACCGTAAAACTGTGATTATTATTTCCTTTTCTTATTCAGAGAATCATGCCACCCATTACATCCACAGTGCAAACGGGGTTCCTCACCATAGATCATCGCCAGTCCTGTCTCGTGTAAGAATCGGAATCGTCGGTGCTTGAATAGCCAAATAGTTAAAATAGTAAGGGTGAGAAGCATGATGAAGATGAGCAAATCTACACTATCCTGCCTGTGGCTTTCTTCCACCTTCTTCTCTGTTACGATGTTCTCCATGGCACTGTCCTCTTGAGATGATGCTCTGCAAACACATATGCATATAGACAGACTGACAAGCAACAACAGCCACAATGTCCTTGTTGCTCGCCTGGCTCTGCTGACAGTCAATGTATATCCCATTATTGTGATTCAGCCGTCAAATGTCGCACTGTCGGCATCGAAAATCCAAACGTGACTATTTTACTGCAACCTGTAATGTGGACAGCAGAAAAACGACAGCAAAACAGAAAAAATATTCCTGCCCCGGAAGCGAAAATATCTTGCAGAAGGATTAAAAAAATATATATCATTATATCCTAGATATAAGTCAATAGTGCTAAAGTCCCACTGAATGACAATTTATGCTGGGTTTATAAAATTCATTATAGAAAATTGCTAGTTTAAATAGTTATTTACGTCTTGGGAATCGGTCATGTTTGGGTGCTATTATTGTGAAGTGTATGCTTTGAACTGGAAGAGAGCAGGCTGGCATAACGGGGCATAATAACGATTTTATAACTGCTGTTTTTATTCTATTGGATAAGAAACCTCGCTAAACCTGTAAAAATACGCGCTTTACATATTAGAAAACGACATTATAATGTTGAAATGTAAAACGTTTATCCCTATGGCGCAATGTTGACAATGTCGCACCACACCACACTGGCTCTAATGATGTGTTCAAAGTTTCATGTGTCCCGGAAAATGAAGACTTTCAAGATAAATACACTTCGTAAATATTAGACTACAAACTGAAATAGCGAACAAAAGCAAGAACATATACATTTGAGGAAAATATACAATTGCTATTTTATTCAAAATAGCCATGCGAAAAAGACATAAAACAACTGAAAATGTATAATAGTTCAATGTCCGCCTCTACTCGAACTTAGCAAAGAGAGACTACGGTAGCTATCATTCCAGCAGTATTCGCCAAGCGTAAAGAGACTGTTTCTCTCATAGATGTCTGTTTTATCTTTTACTCTTCCGATTACGGTTTAAGGTGTAAATCCTAAATTCAGCTATAGCATGGAATCAAAAAAGAAAACGACATCGAAAATTAAAGGTAAAATTGATTTTCCTGTATAAGATTGAGCATGCTAACGTTAGCTTCTCGTTTTGTAGCACTGCAATGTTATTATTGTACCATAAACACAAACAATAATATGTTGTGTAACAACAGCTCCCTACATGTATACATCTAAAACTGGAATAGTTGATTTTGAATCATATAATGCTACATCGTTTAATCTTTATGATTTGCATTAACTTATTTTAAAGGTTAATGGATATTCACAATATTATCTCCATATCATAGGATGATGATATAAGTCTGATATCATTATTTGATGGACTCGTTAAGTGGATTTTCTCTGGTAAAACCACGACACAGTAGCGATTAGTTTATAACGAGACCTGGTTTGTAAACAAAAATGTTGAACTATATATTATGGCCATTTGATTTGTATACAATATAAGCCAGTAATGGTTAAAGAAACGCATCAGTTACCGTACTAAGTTTGAATTGTTTTAGTAAACATATAACAGACTGAAAGTCTGGTATATTATATCTGTTGACCAAATCCATTCCACTCACACTATGGGAGTCAGCGTATGTTTGCTTGATGAATACATTTGATTGCCATTAATTTAGACCCTTTCTGATTTCAGTGGGAAAAGTTGGCTCAAAGAGCAAAGAAGATGCTCCCCACGAATTGGAGAGTCAGTTTGTACTCAGGTTGCCCTCGGTAGGAAATAACTTATTGCTCTGGAAGTGAATGTGGTGCAACAAGGGGGAATACAGATTGGACTTGCATGAGAATGAATCAAATCAATAATCTTTCTTTAAAAACATCTTCACTACATCATTGCCTGGAAGGTAATTCTTTACAAATTCTTTTTTATTTGAAGGAATATGCCTCCACTGTCAGAAGGATTGCCCAATCAAGCAGTATGAACATGAAGGATAGACTTACGGTTGAGCTTCACCGTAAGTCACTTTACTAATTGTAATAACAGAACTTAAAATACTATTTGTGGAAAAACTGCTAATGCTTTTAACTGGCAATCCATTCAAATATGTTATATCTTAAATATAATTGCTTTCTATTAACATAAACACATTGAAAACCTGCTACGTATAAAATGTCTCTGTTTTCCTGGAATAGCGGATGGTCGCCATGGTATTGTGCGAGTAGATCGCGTCCCGTTGGCCTGCAAGCTGGTGGATCTGCCCTGCATCCTGGAGTCTCTGAAAACTGTGGACAAGAAGACGTTTTATAAGACAGCGGATGTCTGTCAGGTGGGGACATGTCATTTAAACAAACAAAGGGGAAGGGATGGGATAACGTTTCTAACTTTACCCAATTTGTCCCTGCTCTTGAATGACTATGTATCGTATTACTGTTTGTTCCTTTGGAAAAATTATTTACCTTCATTCAAATCAGAAGCTATCTTATCCAAAAGACAATGTCAGTTTGTTTGATGGATTTTTTTTTTTGTTGGGATAAGCCAAACTCTGCAGCTACATAGATGAAATAATTATAAATAAAAAGAAGAACGAAAAATACTATCTGTTACCTACCAAGGAATCTCAAAGCATTTAAGTATGACAATGGAACACTGTATTTGTCAGTACCGCCCCTTGAGCTCCTACCCCCCCCGCCATGTGTTAGATGCTGGTGTGCACACTAGATGGAGACCTCTACCCGCCTCTGGAGGAGCCTACTGGAACCACCGATCCCAAGAGTAAGAAGAAGGACAAGGACAAGGACAAGAAGTTTGTCTGTAACCACGGCAGTGAGTACACACACACGCACACGCACACGCACACACACACACACACACACAACATTTTGGCTGAATATTGCCGCCTGTGTGCCTTTTTAATTGTGTAAACTTTGAAGCGTCAGTGTTCCAGGATTTCAAGGTTGCACTGTGCCAGTCTTTTAATCCCGTCACCCTGCCCTCTGTTGCTCTCCAGTCACCCTACCGCTGAAGAACACACGCAAGAGGAGATTCAGGAAGACGGCAAAGAAAAAGGTACTGACATCTTCCGTATTTCCCCTGAGCTTACCTCTCCCCTCCATCCTCATCCATTTCGCTCTTTCATCCCTCTGATCAGCATCCTGTTTCCTTTTGGACTTTCCACGAAGGAATTAGCATTTCAGAAAACAAGCACTGAAAATAAGAACTCAAATTTACATATAAATAATGCCTCTCCATCTTGTTGCACCCCGAAGGCATGCAGCAAAGCAATTTCACCAGTGTTTGATCAAACACTGGGCTTCCACGGTACTTTGTCTTGTTAGTAAATCTCACCCAAAAGGTGCAGCGCTGAGCACTATTGATCGGCCAACTCCCCTCCTTTTTGTAATCGCTAATGTGCGCGCTGGCGCACAGCCATCTGGCAGCGCCTTGTGTATATATCTGTTTGGGTGCACGTGTGTGATGCTGAGAGCTGTGTGTGTGTGTGTGTGTGTAACCTCATCATGCTCTCTCCAGTACATTGAGTCTCCTGATGTGGAGAAAGAGGTGAAGAGGCTGCTGAGCACCGACGCCGAGGCGGTCAGCGTGCGTATCCTTTTTATGGCCTCCTCATTGGCTCCGGTTCGTCAGTAGGGAAAAAAATGACGGAACAGGATCCTGGAATGTCCTCAGAGTGAATTTTAACTTGAGTGTATGTTCTTACATTTCATTGATTTGTGTTTGATGTTCGTATACGACTGTGTTGTAATCCCATCTATCTCTAGTTTCATAAATGTCCCTTCAGTGCATATACTGTAGGGGTGCTCCATGCCGCATTGCATCAATGTGTGCCTCTTTGCTTTTGGATGGAGCTTCCCAATGTAGTCGAGTGGCAATCATGGAAATTAATTGAGTAGGCTCTGAGACCCCATACGCTGCTGTCTACCAAAAATATGGCGTGTTTGCCTCGCTGAGGGCCTCTGCAGGGCTCGGTTTCACCTGGCTTCGCGCTGCGTCATTTCTCAACTTGAGCGATGTACACACTTAGCAGGAAAGTCATTAGCACTGAAATTATGCTCTAAATTTGCCTGACAGAACAGAGGCCGGGCGGGGCACTGGGGCAGGGCCGCTTCTCATGATCGCTCGCTTTGGGCTAATTGAGATGGACCGGGCCTTATCGCTGCCTTAGTTGGGCACATAAAGCCAGGTTCCCGATAATCATTAAAGAAGAACCGCGTGGGAGAGGAAGCCGCGATACGCGTCACCCTGATTAAACGTCTGGATGAAGTGGGTTGCCTGGGACAGCTGTACGGTTTGGAGGACAAGAGGATAAGGGCTCTTAATTAGAGCGTACTAGCGCTGAGCCCTTGGCCCTTAACCGCCATGGATCAGGATGGGAGCTGATTGCCGAGGACGAGACCAAAGAGCCCGACCAGCACTGCTCCCTGGCCAACCTGGACTCCTCGCCGGGCACCTCGGTGCACAAGGGCCACGGCTCTACCGGTAGGTCTCCAAAGTCTCCCGAGACAACCCCCTCTTCCTGCTGAGGCCTATTCCCAACAAGGCATTTCGTTGGGTAGCACGAAACGAAACACCCGACTCGTTTTGACGCGTTTTGGTCCGTCCAGCCCAACAGGACGAGCTGCGGAAGATCTTCAACGACATCAGCAGCAGCAGCGAGGAGGAGGAGGATGAAGGGGAGCGGGACGAGGACCTGAACATCATGGACACGGAGGACGACCTGGTGCGACAGCTCCAGGACAAGCTGGACGAGTCGGACTCGGCCCAGCACGAGGCCGACAGGAACAACCAGATCGGTGAGTGAAGCGAGGTCGGGGGGGGGGCTGCCACGAGGGGTCCCCCGGGGGGAAGTCTCGGTGCTCGGGTGCAGCCCTGTCGTTTTACTACTGCTCTCGCTCTTCCCCCCACCCTCTATCTCTCTCGCTCTATCTCGCTCGCTCGCTCTCTGATATGAAGAACCCGGCCAGGCGATCTCGGAACAAATACAGAAAGACAGTGGGAGACGGTCCAAAGTCACATTAAATCAGAACCTGGAGACGCGTGTCAAAACGGAGGGCAGGGGGGAAAAGAATGTGGAGACCGGTGCTCGAAATCAGAGCTGAGTTTTCTAGGTTACACAAAAGCACACGCACACGCTTCCATGACACTTTTTTTACACACACACACACACACACACACACACACACACACACACACACACACACAGGCAACGGCACACGCACGCCACTGACACTTTTTTTACACACACACACACACACACACACACACACACACACACACACACACACACACACACACACACACACACACACACACACACACACACACACACACACACACACACACACACACACACACACACACACCGGTTATATCGTGCCTATCATCACTCCTGGTGCCTTCCCGCCACTGGCCTGACAGACGTTGACTGCTGTGCTGGCTGCTCAGATGGCAGTATGTTCAGACAGCTCCATGCCTCCCTACTCTCAACGATACCTGGGCCCTCCTGTCACTCACCAAGGCTACCTACCGGATATCCCCAGCTCCTCAAGCCCGGCAGTGCTCCTTTGCTAATAGGCACAGCTCTGGCCACGCATATTTATCCCATTCCCTCCCTCCCTCCCTCCCTGCCTGCCTTATAATAAGTGGCCTGAGCACTGCCTGCAGGGAGTATTATTTTCTTCTACGCTTCCTATGCTTCCCTGCTCCCGTTCTCTGAAAACAAAGATTTTCTCCCTGAAAAATGTTTAGCAGGTTATTTTCATATGTACATTTAACAAACCTGTGATTGACAGGCAAGACGGATTCCCCAAAGCCATCAGGGAAGGGAGACCCATCTGTCAGAGATGACCGGTGTGGTCTGCCTAATATTGCGCATACAGAGGCAGGCTCGGATATTCTCCAAGCCTGATGATTCATTAACAGCTGACGGATGGCTTTGCCATTTCAATCAAGTGACACTCAAATAATAGCTCTTGACTTAAACCTACAGCACCTTTTAGTTTGTGATACAATAGACCTGGCCAATGGGTCCACCTAGTGAGACTAGGTGTAGTATGGGATCTGATGATACCTATAAGTATCGAAATGCATTCAATCGGATTGAGGTATCTAGGCCAAAATGTTAATAAATTTAAATTTTGTTCATATCGGCCTGATCCATGTGACTGGTGGTTATTATGCCCAACATGTTAATAACAGGGTCCTAACGTAAAACTGATGTGTCCGTGCAGTGATGGAGTACCAGGTGCAGATCAACAGCGTGAAGTCCAAGCTCCAGGAGACCCGCGCCCGCAAGAAACAGCAGGAGGAGCTCATCATGAAAGTGGAGAACCAGGCCCTCAAGGTGACCCCCACACACGCACGCACGCACACACACACACACACACACACACACACACACACACACACACACACACACACACACACACACACACACACACACACACACACACACACACACACACACACACACACACACACACACACACACACACACGTGCTATATATATTCTCTTACATGTCTAATTAGTGTCATAAATAAGTAAAGGTTTCAACATTCCCATAAGCGTTAGTGCAGAACAGCCCCACATAGGAGCCTTAACGCAACGCATTTGAAAAGAAAATAGAAATGCCATGATTTGGAAGCTCACGTCGTATGTAAATCAGGAGAACATGTCGGAGACGGTGCTCGTCTGAGGATATAAAAATAACATTTCAACCGTTGGCTTCTGTAAATGCATCCTTGCGGGGCACGAGTATTACTCATGTTGCTGCCAGCAAGCGTCCTTTCGGGGGAAACTCCACAAACATTTCGAAACACAAGCTAACATGGCCCCTTTTTGTGCTATTATACAACCGTGTGTGTGTGTGTGTGTGTGTGTGTGTGTGTGTGTGTGTGTGTGTGTGTGTGTGTGTGTGTGTGTGTGTGTGTGTGTGTGTGTGTGTGTGTGTGTGTGTGTGTGTGTGTGTGTGTGTGTGTGTGTGTGTGTGTGTGTGTGTGTGTGTGTGTCGCCTCGCTGTCTGCCCTATCTTCAGTCATTATCGCAGACACAGGGAAAAGGTCAGCAGCCTCTGACTGGCGGTCCGAATGATGATCTGTCAGACGCCAGATGGGGACAATGAGCCGCACGGGCAAGGGGACATTTACAGCCACCGCCATGAACTCTGTTTTCTCTCTCTCTCTCTCCGTCTCTGCAGAACCGCTTCCAAGCTTGTTTGAACGAGATCGTCCAGCAGGAAGAGCGAGAGATGGAGCAGGTGAGAAGCTTGTGGTGGGAGCCCTATTCTGTGAAGGAGATAACTGCCTTTGTTTCCCAGAGAGATTCCTCTGCTATCTGTCCCTATGCCCTCTGAAGATGACAGGCCTAGTTTTTTTTCTACAAGATGACGTTCCCATTTTCCATTGTCATTCCCAACGATGACCCGCCCAGTCTAGCCAGGGTATTTATGGTTGCCGGGGTGACAGCCATGATCCACTGGAGGCCAGGGGGCGAAGGGGGAGTGGGGGGGGGGAAGTCTTGTTGTGGTGTTTGTATTGACGAATGAGTAAAATTAATTAATACGGGAAGACATGTTAATCACCCTCCACTTAGCCTCCGATTATACCCGAGGCATGCCATCCATCGCTCAAGCCTGTCATGTTCTGCTTCAACAGCTGGCCTCGCTTCAGGAGCAGCTGGACTCGCTCATCGAGAAATGACCACCAGGGGGCAGCCATGCGTCATCCTCGCCCGGAGACGATTTCGCTTTCTTTCCTTTTTTTACTCAACCGAAATAATGTTCAACATTCAAATAAGATTTTTTTGATTTACTTTATTGTATTTTTTTTTGGGGGGGGGGGGGGGGCAGAATATGCTATGATGTTGATTACAAATAAACTGTCGTTATAGATTTAAAATGAAGAGTGTAATTTGTTTTGTTACCCTATGGTCGCGTCGCTGCCAAGAAAAAACGGAACCGCATCAAGACAGGTTAAAAACAACGTTGGTATGGGGTTCTTTTGTTTACCAATAAAATGTTATCACGTTGCTGTTACGGGCAATTTAAATGACGGTTGGAGGCTGAACAGCTTCATAACTGCCATGTTCACATAGTCATCATTGCTAGTTAATGATTAAAAATGTGCCACTGAGCAAAGAATATGACGAAGAGAGAACAAAACATGTTTGGTTTCTTTAAGCTCTGATGAGATAATAATAGTGTATGGTGTCAAAAATTATTTTTTATACCAAACGACAATGTTCAATCCATTAGCAAATTCAAACTAACACTGTTGTTTTTTATTGGTCGTCATGAAAAAAAACATAAGGGGTAACACTGTTGTTTTTTATTGGTCGTCATGAAAAAAAACATAAGGGGGGTAATACTGTTTTTTTTGGTCGTCATGAAAAAAAACATAAGGGGTAACACTGTTGTTTGTTATTGGTCGTCATGAAAAAAAACATAAAGGGGGTAATACTGTTTTTTTTGGTCGTCATGAAAAAAAACATATGGGGTAACACTCTTGTTTATTATTTGTCGTCTTGAAAAAAAAAATAAGGGAAATAATAGAAAGACACACATACATTTTAATGTCATGTATATCCTCTTTAATGATGATTGATTATTGTGTATTGTCATCGCCTCAGTGGTGCAGTGGGGTGCACTCTGCCTAACCCCCTGGAGACCGGGGTTCAAGTCTGGTTGATGACCTCTGTTGGAAGTTTCTTATCTCTATTTCATGCGAATTATAAATTCAAGTATAACCTTTGTGATGACTTTAACCGGTGCCTTGATGGTGCATTGTAAAGTTCGGAGGTTAACACTCTAAACAGCTCATGTTCCGATCCCTGCAAAAAACCATAAGGGGTAACACTGTTGTTTTTTATTGGTCGTCATGAAAGGAAACATAAGGGGTAACACTGTCGTTTTTTATTGGTCAACATGAAATAAATATAAGGGGAAAACACTGTCGATATTTATCAAATAAAACATAGGGGGTGACACTGTTGTTTTTCTTTGGTCGTCATGAAAAAAAACACAAGGGGTAACACTGTCGTTTTTATCAAATGAAACATGAGGGGTAACACTGTCGTTTTTATCAAATGAAACATAAGGGGTAACACTGTCGTTTTTCTTTGACTCGTCATGAAAAAAACCATAAGGGGTAACACTGTTGTTTTTTATTGGTCGTCATGAAAGAAAACATAAGGGGTAACACTTGTTTTTTATTGGTCGTCATGAAATAAAACATAAGGGGTAACACTGTTGTCTTTGTCAAATAAAAAAAACAAGGGGTAACACTGTCGTTTTTTTTCATGACGACCAATAAAAAACGACAGTGTTACCCCTTGTGGTTTTTTTCATGACGACCATAGAAAAAAAAACAGTGTTACCCCCTATGTTTTATTTGATAAATATCGACAGTGTTACCCCTTATGTTTATTTCATGACGACCAATAAAAAACAGCAGTCTTACCCCTTATGTTTTTTTTCATGATGACCAATAAAAACGACAGTGTTACCCCTTATGTTTTTTTTCATGACGGCCAATAAAAAACGACAGTGTAACACTGTCGTTTTTATCAAATGAAACATGAGGGGTGACACTGTCGTTTTTCTTTGGTAGTCACGAAAAAAAAACATAAGGGGTAACACTGTTCCTTTTTTTATTGGTCGTAATGAAAAAAAACATAAGGGGTAACATTGTTGTTTTTTTTGGTCGTCATGAAAAAAAACATAAGGGGTAACACTGTTGTTTATTATTTGTCGTCTTGAAAAAAAAACATTAGGGAAATAATAGAAATACACACATACATTTTAATGTCATGTATATCCTCTTTATTGATGATTGATTATTGCGTATTGTCATCGCCTCAGTGGTGCAGTGGGGTGCACTGTGCCTAACCCCCTCGAGACCGGGGTTCAAGTCCGGTTGATGACACCTGTTGGAAGTTTCTTTTCTCTATTTCATGCGAATTATAAAGTCAAGTAAAACCTTTGTGATGACTTTAACCGGTGTCTTGATGGTACATTGTTAAGTTCGGAGGTTAACACTCTAAACAGCTCATGTTCCGATCCCTGCAAAAAACCGTAAGGGGTAACACTGTTGTTTTTTATTGGTCGTCATGAAAAGAAACATAAGGGGTAACACTGTCGTTTTTTATTGGTCAACATGAAATAAATATAAGGGGAAAACACTGTCGATATTTGTCAAATAAAACATAGGGGGTGACACTGTTGTTTTTCTTTGGTCGTCATGAAAAAAAACACAAGGGGTAACACTGTCGTTTTTATCAAATGAAACATGAGGGGTAACACTGTCGTTTTTATCAAATGAAACATAAGGGGTAACACTGTCGTTTTTCTTTGGTCGTCATGAAAAAAACCATAAGGGGTAACACTGTTGTTTTTTATTGGTCGTCATGAAAGAAAACATAAGGGGTAACACTGTTGTTTTTTATTGGTCGTCATGAAAAAAAACATAAGGGGTAACACTGTTGTCTTTGTCAAATAAAATATAAGGGGTAACACTGTCGTTTTTTATCAGTCATCATGAAAAAAACAAGGGGTAACACTGTCGTTTTTTTTCATGACGACCAATAAAAAACGACAGTGTTACCCCTTGTGTTTTTTTTCATGACGACCAAAGAAAAACAACAGTGTTACCCCCTATGTTTTATTTGATAAATATCGACAGTGTTACACTTATGTTTATTTTATGACGACCAATAAAAAACAGCAGTCTTACCCCTTATGTTTTTTTTCATGACGGCCAATAAAAAACGACAGCGTAACACTGTCGTTTTTATCAAATGAAACATGAGGGGTGACACTGTCGTTTTTCTTTGGTAGTCACGAAAAAAAAACATAAGGGGTAACACTGTTCCTTTTTTTATTGGTCGTCATGAAAAAAAACATAAGGGGTAACATTGTTGTTTTTTATTGGTCGTCATGAAAAAAAACATAAGGGGTAACCATGTTGTTTTTTATTGGTCGTCATGAAAAAAAACATAAAGGGGGTAACACTGTTGTTTTTTTTGGTCGTCATGAAAAAAAACATAAGGGGTAACACTGTTGTTTATTATTTGTCGTCTTGAAAAAAAAAACATTAGGGAAATAATAGAAATACACACATACATTTTAATGTCATGTATATCCTCTTTATTGTTGATTGATTATTGCATATTGTCATCGCCTCAGTGGTGCAGTGGGGTGTACTCTGCCTAACCCCCTCGAGACCGGGGTTCAAGTCCGGTTGATGACACCAGTTGGCAGTTTCGTTTCTCTATTTCATGCGAATTATAAAGTCAAGTATAACCTTTGTGATGATTTTAACCGGTGTCTTGATGGTACATTGTTAAGTTCAGAGGTTAACACTCTAAACAGCTCAGGTTCCGATCCCTGCAAAAAACCATAAGGGGTAACACTGTCGTTTTTTATTGATCATCATGAAATAAATATAAGGGGAAAACACTGTCGATATTTATCAAATAAAACATAGGGGGTGACACTGTTGTTTTTCTTTGGTCGTCATGAAAAAAAACGCAAGGGGTAACACTGTCGTTTTTATCAAATGAAACATGAGGGGTAACACTGTCGTTTTTATCAAATGAAACACAAGGGGTAACACTGTCGTTTTTCTTTGGTCGTCATGAAAAAAACCATAAGGGGTAACACTGTTGTTTTTTATTGGTCGTCATGAAAAAAAACATAAGGGGTAACACTGTTGTCTTTGTCAAATAAAATATAAGGGGTAACACTGTCGTTTTTTATCAGTCATCATGAAAAAAACAAGGGGTAACACTGTCGTTTTTTTTCATGACGACCAATAAAAAACGACAGTGTTACCCCTTGTGGTTTTTTTCATGACGACCAAAGAAAAACAACAGTGTTACCCCCTATGTTTTATTTGATAAATATCGACAGTGTTACCCCTTATGTTTATTTTTATCAAATGAAACATGAGGGGTGACACTGTCGTTTTTCTTTGGTAGTCACGAAAAAAAAACATAAGGGGTAACACTGTTCCTTTTTTTATTGGTCGTCATGAAAAAAAACATAAGGGGTAACATTGCTGTTTTTTATTGGTCGTCATGAAAAAAAACATAAGGGGTAACCATGTTGTTTTTTATTGGTCGTCATGAAAAAAAACATAAAGGGGGTAACACTGTTGTTTTTTTTGGTCGTCATGAAAAAAAACATAAGGGGAAATAATAGAAATACACACATACATTTTAATTTCATGTATATCCTCTTTATTGATGATTGATTTTTGTGTTTTGTCATCGCCTCAGTGGTGCAGTGGGGTGCACTCTGCCTAACCCCTTGGAGACCGGGGTTCAAGTCCGGTTGCTGACCTCTGTTGGAAGTTTATTTTCTCTATTTCATGCGAATTATAAAGTCAAGTATAACCTTTGTGATGACTTTAACCGGTGTCTTGATGGTGCATTGTTAAGTTCGGAGGTTAACACTCTAAACAGCTCATGTTCTGATCCCTGCAAAAACGTCGACCGGGGTGCCACTGTTGTTTTTTATTGGTCAACATGGAAAAAACATGAGGGGTAACTCTGTCGTTTTTTATCGGCCGTCATGAAATAAATATAAGGGGAAAACACTGTCGATATTTATCAAATAAAACATAGGGGGTGACACTGTTGTTTTTCTTTGGTCGTCATGAAAAAAAACACAAGGGGTAACACTGTCGTTTTTATCAAATGAAACATGAGGGGTAACACTGTTGTCTTTGTCAAATAAAATATAAAGGGTAACACTGTCGTTTTTTATCAGTCATCAAGAAAAAAACAAGGGGTAACACTGTCGTTTTTTTTCATGACGACCAATAAAAAACGACAGTGTTACCCCTTATGTTTTTTTTCATGACGACCAATAAAAAACGACAGTGTAACACTGTCGTACACTAGTGTAACACTAGTCACGAAAAAAAACATAAGGGGTAACACTGTTCCTTTTTTTATTGGTCGTCATGAAAAAAAACATAAGGGGTAACTCTGTCGTTTTTTATCGGCCGTCATGAAATAAATATAAGGGGAAAACACTGTCGATATTTATCAAATAAAACATAGGGGGTGACACTGTTGTTTTTCTTTGGTCGTCATGAAAAAAAAAAAAAACTGTTCCTTTTTTTATTGGTCGTCTTGAAAAAAAACATAAGGGGTAACATTGTTGTTTTTTATTGGTTGTCATGAAAAAAAACATAAGGGGTAACCATGTTGTTTTTTATTGGTCGTCATGAAAAAAAACATAAAGGGGGTAACACTGTTGTTTTTTTTGGTCGTCATGAATAAAAACATACGGGGTAACACTGTCGTTTTTATCAAATGAAACGTAAAAAAAACTGGCGTTTTTTATCTGTGGTCATGAAAAACCCATAAGGGGTAACACTGTTGAAAAGTATCGAATAAAACATAGGGGGTAACACCAGGGACGCGGGAAGTCAGTCCGAGGGGGGGGGGGGGGGGGGGGGGGGTGCTGAGAGAGAGTCTATATAATGACGTCATAATAAATGCTGCGCAACATTCAGGGCTCTGCTCTGATAAACACTCTACTGGTGTGTAAAAAGAGTTCTGCCAACTAGCCACTGTTATTCACAAACGTCAGCAAGTAAACAATGTGGAAATTAGAGTCAACTCGGCTGATACTGTGCTGAATTTCACACTATAACAACATGCCGACAAGCTGTTGCGGTCCGGGATTATACACAGCGTTATAACAAGGATTTAGGAGGTTATTTCTAAAGGTTTAAAAGGAGAGTGACAATAAAAGAAAGCCTTTATTTTCATCCAGAGTTAAGAGTTGTCTGATATGAGGAAAGTGACGGTTTCTCCGTCAAGTGAACCGTCCGTCTTTGCTCTTTTTTTGCCAACCAGTTTACGTGCAGGATTCCAGAATCATAACGATAACATTCAACGTGTCTATTAATATGGCAGCAACATTTTACACCAGTTTTAGAATGTTCACTACAACAGATGTTGAACACCAACATGCTTATGTAAAATCAGCATAGTACGATATTCAGCTATCGACAGTTCTGCGTTGTGCGTCATAGCCTACGTCAGCCTACTCAGACAATGTTCTAAATAAATTGAAATAATAATATGATAAATATCATCAAAAGGGTGGATGTCAATAATTAAATGAAAAATCATGTTGTATGATAAAATTATAAAAAGAAGTATTGATTTGTTCATAAAACCTTCTCACTTGCAGTTACAGCCAGAGGCCGCCAGGGGGGGGGGGGTGCTGCAGCACCCTAAGCACCCCTACTTCCCGCGTCCCTGCTATAGTTTTAAGATTTTAGATATAAACTGGTCCATTCTCTCCGAATGCCATTATGAGAGCTATTTTTGGGTTGGACAGATCACACTCACTCAATCCAGAAGGCTCTTCATTTCTTCCAGAATAATCCAGGCCTTTCCTCATATGCTGGTCCACTGGTCACCTCCTTTCCTTTCCTTCCTGCAGGGATTAACCAGGAAATCCAAGGGAGTAGGCAAGGGGATTAGCTCCTCAGATTAAAGTGGCCATCATCTTCAAACCCCGGGCTAATCCGACCATCTGTCAAGAGAGCAGCCAGCAAAACTCGATCCACAATGGGCTAATTAGGAAAAGCTGCAGGCCACCGTTGAGAGGAGAAGGAGAAGAAGAAGGAATTGTCTTCCATCAGAGCAGGTTCTATAGGTTCTTCACGGGCTTTCCTTTCACAGCAGAAAGCACACAGCAGGTAGCCTGAAGATGGAGGATACCTATCTTCTCGATATGCCAACCGTCAAGAAGAAGATTCTTGCTGGAGGAACGGGGCCGATGCCACATTTTCCCTCCGGCACTAAGGTAGAACTATCTTTTCATGATCATGGAAAACCTCATCTATGAATGTAGTGTTGAGCAATTAGGCGTTGCATGAGATCAAAATCGACTAATTAAGGTTCCAAATATAAATGAGTGCATGTAGCCTCTGATTGTATGCCCTTTGCAATGCTGTCTAATAATTAATGGTGAAGGTTATTTTACTCAAATTAAAACCAAAATTAGCTACATCTAAACTATTTGGTCTATCAAATTGTGTGTTTCCATTAATTATACGCCTATGCTCTGTTCTACCATTGCAAATTTATCTTTTTCTAGCATATTCAGTCTCAAACCTTTTTCTGGGTGATTTCTTTCATGGTGTGTTTCTGCTCTATCTTCGATAAGGCTTACATGATGACATATGACACATAATGATAATAATTTCCAAAAGAATAGAGTCCCATTCACAGGCAGAAAAGAAAAGAAAAATCCATTCACCCATTATTTGTATTTTTCCCCCCTTTCCTCCCATAAAGGTGGTGTTCCACTTCCAGACGCTGCTGGATGACTTTGAGCGCACGGTGATCGACGACAGCCGCCTGGCCAAGAGGCCGGCCGAGATCTTTGTGGGCAAGATGTTCAAGATGGAGGTGTGGGAGAGTCTGCTGACGTCCATGCGTGTGGGAGAGGTGGCCGAGTTCTGGTGCGATGCGGTGGTGCGTGTTGACTTTCATCACCACCCCCCCCCCCACCCACATCACGCAAACACACACACACACATGGTTCACATATGCAAACACACATGTGCTCTAAAACCACAGGGCCTATCGAACAATACGGGCTAATGAGGATCCGTCCAAGAACAAGAAAAACATGTTTTCTTTTTATAGAATCTACGGATGTTGGGTATATTCAGACCCAAACCAACTGTACACCGGAGCAACGCTATTGTACAACATGTACTCATATCTTTCCCCATCTCGACACACAATTTCACAACTAAATGTACGACGACTGATTGCAGTTCTCCCGTGTACGTCGCAGCGGAATGATTGCCATGTACTTCATGATTGAGCAAGGTCTCGGTCTAATCATGAGCATAACTTGTTTTAGATTTGATTCAACTTTAAAAGTGGAGAGGGCTGTTTCTCAGGGTGCCTAGTCAGCAGGATGTCAGCCACAGGGATGAAGCAGTTCTTGAACCCGCTGGTCCGGGCATGGAGAGTCATTGAGGGACTCCGAGAGCGGAGGAGGTCAAACATTCTGTCGCTCGGGTGAGAACTGTCCCTGGCAGTACTGCGCGCCCTCCACACACCACCCTCTCGCTGGACAGCCTCAATGGGGGTGCGTTGGGCCGTTTCCACCACCACCGAGACAGAGCGGTTAGCCATAACGTACTGTGCTGCAGTTGGTGTGGATTATCTCTGTGCTGATTTTTCTCGATGATGCAGACACCAGGCTCTGGGAAGAAAGATGGACTTTCTTCAATCTCCTCACGAATAAGAGACGTTGGTAAGCCTTTTTGACCAGGGCTGACGTGTTGAGGGCCCAAGAGAGATCCTCGGATATGAGGACCCTTAAAGCTGGGAATACGCTCAACCTCCATCGCGTTGATACGGATGGGGGTGTGTGTACCACTCTCTGTCTTCATGCAGTCCACAATGAATTCCGTGGGCTTCTGGGTGCTGAGAGCTCGGTCGGGGCACCGCGTCACTAGGGGCTGAACCTCCACCCTGTAGGCCGACTCATCGGTGTGGCTGCCGATGCTTACATCCGTTGTGTCGTCTGCAAACTTGATAGTGGGTAGTAGAACCATGGCCAGGTGTACGGTCTTAGGGGAAGAGGGGGTAGATGAATGGTCTCGGCACAGAGCCCTATGGGACGCCGCTGTTTAAGATATGGGATCACGATTATGAACGGTTTTCTTCTCTTTTCTTCCAGCACACTGGTTTGTACCCTATAGTGTCCAAGGGGATGAGGCTGATTGCCCAGGGGAAGGACCCTCTGGACGGCCAGAGGCACATGTGTGGCTTGGGCAACATGTTCCACTACCACTCCACGGGTTACCCAGAGCTGGATGAACTCATGAGGACGCCCCAGCCGCTCATCTTCATCATGGAGCTGCTGCAGGTAAAACTGGGGACAGACAACGCTACCATGAGATTAGTAGATCGTGAGATAGATTGGATTATAAGATTGAGAGGGCGTAGATGGGTTCGTTTGAGTCCAGCACATGATAGGCACTCGTTTCAGTCCCCCAATGTCCCCATTCTGTGTCTGACTTCGCTGAAGGTCTGCTAAATGGCAAAATCTGTTATTTATATTCATTGGAAAAAAATACGATGTTGTGATGTTTGGTATTGCTGCACTCATTGAGCAATTTCCTAAGCCGAAGGATACATCTAGAATAAACATCCAGGCAGGCAAAAACATAAAGCAAACCGGGTACTTTTCTATAATGTTAATTCAATTGATATAATAAAAAATGCAGTAATCATAGTTATTAAGAACAGACTAGAGCAAGATAAGATGACTATCTACCTCGCACCCTGCTGAGACCAGCATGGTTTCTCCTCCTATGAAAATGTTTCTTGTGTGATAACAACAGTGTTGATCATGAGCTGGGAGCCGTCAGGGAAACATTTTTGCCACACATATGCTTCACTCTATGCCCTGTTCCGGTATGTTCTGCACCGGCAGGTGGGAGACCCCATGTCCTACCAGCGTGAGTCCTGGTTGATGGAGAAGGATGAGAAGATGCGCACCGTGCCTCTGCTCCACTTCCAGGGCAACTCGCTGGTCAAGATGAAGCGCTACGAAGAGGCCGCCAGCAAGTACAAGGAGGCGGTCCTACTGCTTAAAGTCGTCCAATCAAGGGTGAGTGACTGGAATGAAATGAAGATGATTGGCGGCGTCTAGCGAGAGTACAGGGATATATGAGGACGAAAGCAAACCGTCTCCCAGAGGACACTGGCTCGTGTCCTTGAGCTAGTTTGATGCACCATTATGTGGCAACAGCTGTTTATGAGTGATAATTGTGTTCAGTGTGAAGAGTTCAAGAGAAGCGGCATAATGGCTGTGTGTGTGTGTGTGTGTGTGTGTGTGTGTGTGTGTGTGTGTGTGTGTTTATGTGTGTGTGTTTATGTATTTGTGTGTGTGTATGTGTGTCTGTGTGTGTCTGTGTGTGTGTGTGTGTGTGTGTGTGTGTGTGTGTGTGTGCTTGTGTGTGTGTGTGTGTGTGTGTGTGTGTGTGTGTGTGTGTGTGTGTGTGTGTGTGTGTGTGTGTGTGTCTGTGTGTGTGTGTGTGTGTGTGTGTGTGTGTGTGTGTGTGTGTGTGTGTGTGTGTGTGTGTGTGTGTGTGTGTGTGTGTGTGTCTGCGTGGTTGATGAAATGCTCACGTCTACGCAGGAAATGCCCGGCGACATAGACTACATCAACCTGGGCCGCATGGTCATCCCTCTAGAGCTGAACTACTGCCAGTGTATGCTGGAGCTGGAGCAGTACTACGAAGTCATCGAACACGCCAGCGAACTGCTAGGGAAACACAAAGGTAAACGCCTTCAAAGGATGAATAACGAACTGGGGTACACTTGTTGGAACGGGAAAGAAAAGGGAAAACCTTGGCTCATGCGCCCCCTCCCCCCCCCCGCCCTTCTTTGCAGTTCAGTGTCAACGCAGTCCCATTCATGTGATGTAGAGATGGGATCCCTTTAAAGGCGCAGACTAAAACTCCCCATGTGTTACTAGCCAGCGCAGACGCTGCTGAGGAAGGTGATGCAGAGATAAATCAGCCCGCTATCTAATGGGGAGAGAATAGACTTCAAACCATCTGATGTTTTCGATTCATGTGTTGCGTGTGTTGTGCTCGCATATACTGGAGACACACACGCACGCACGCACGCACGCACGCACGCACGCACGCACGCACGCACGCACGCACGCACGCACACACACACACACACACACACACACACACACACACACACACACACACACACACACACACACACACACACACACACACACACACACACACACACACACACACACACACACACACACACACACACACACACACACACACACACACACACACACACACACACACACACACACACACACACACACACACACACACACACACACACACACAATCTCTCTTTCATAAACATACTAACATTTTCAAACACAGACAAACACACAACCTCTGTTTCATAAACACACACACAAATGGTACCCGAATATGCATATTGCTGTAACTGCACCCAACAGCTATTGGAACGGCTGTTTGTAAATGGGAGAAAATTACACCCGCGTCAATTTCCCAACCCTCTAAAATGGTGTCTGAGTTCGCCATTTACGATGGAACAAATGTGGTTATTTACCATAGTTCGAAAGATGAAATGAGAATGGAAAAATGTATGCCTATTAGGCCTCTTTCAGGCTACTATATTTTAATGGCAGAACAGGCTGAGCCCTGTTGATTTGGGCGTTGCTGCATTGTGTGTGCCGCTGACAACAGTAACTACTTTGTTATTAAACCATTATGTTTCATGGTTCGCAAACAACCGTTATTTGATGCTGTTATTTGTTCAGAGAATTAGCCAGAGTGCAGCCTATTATCGGTAATGCACTTTGGATTAATGAACCGAACAACAAAAGCATAGTCATGTTTGACAGAGTAGACACAATATTAATAATACATGATTTTCATTTAATAAAAATCACCCACATATTGTAAATTCTGTAAAAAGGCTTGGATATGCAACCCGCCTCAACCATGGTTATATTGGGGTGATGGGGCCAATTATTCGATTTGCATCTGCATAAGGATCTTTAACACACACACACACACACACACACACACACACACACACACACACACACACACACACACACACACACACACACACACACACACACACACACACACACACACACACACACACACACACACACACACACACACACACACACACACACACACACACACACACACACACACACAGACCCGCCCTACCGCTTCGCTCATAAGGAATACATTATGATGCCTGCCAAGTCCAGGCAGGGCTGCAGGCCCGCTGCGGCCTGGCTCTAGCCACTCTGTGATGCCAGAGCTTTACATTACAAAGGGCTTACATGCGCCTTGGGTAGGAGGCCCTGGGACCGTTGCTCTCCTGCCCATGGCCACGCCCTCCATCCTGGAGGAGCTCCTCTGCTGACACAGAATCTAGCCCAGCACACAGTGAGTTACGATCCCTTAAGGAGACCCCTTTATTCTCTGTCCCTCAGCTCCCATCTCTACTCTTATATTCTGTGTGTGTGTGTGTGTGTCTGTGTGTGCGTGTGCGCGTGTGTGTGTGTGTGTACCCCAACATAAACACCACAGTTTGTGTGTGGGATGCATAGATTTATGTCTAAGCATGTGTGGGTGTTTATATGTGTGTGAAATGGATGCATAATTCTGTGTTTGTGTGCCTGCATTTCTGCTTATGTGTGGGTGTTTTGATGTGTGTGTGTGTGTGTGTGTGTGTGTGTGTGTGTGTGTGTGTGTGTGTGTGTGTGTGTGTGTGTGTGTGTGTGTGTGTGTGTGTGTGTGTGTGTGTGTGTGTGTGTGTGTGTGTGTGTGTGTGTGTGTGTGCCTGCCTGTAAGTGTGTATGTGGCACCAGGAGAATTAATATAAACTTGCAGCTTGAGCAGCTCAAGCTGCTTCCTCCCTGCTCACTGTCCAAAACCACTTGACTGGTCAATGCATGCAGAGGTGCGGCTGGGTTGGCCATTCACAATACAGCCGGCCACCAGACGGGAGTTTAGCTTTGCTTTTAACTCCAAAAACATGTATTTGAGTTTAGCGATGGCGAAAGCCGCCGGCGTGGGTTTTAGAACGTCAACTAAAGCCGTAATTGGATGCGCTTTCAGAGGTCAGTCCCAACCGTGGGGAAAGATGAAATTGTTTGAACTTTGAGCTCAGCGTCAAGGTGGAAATTCGTGGCAGTTCGCTCCGCCCGGGGGACACTCGTGGATATTCAACGCTGAACTCCATAGTCAACATTGGGAACAGCGAGTCTGAAAGCTTATCAGGCTCTGACTGCTTTAATGAGGCCTATAGAAGCAATTCACCCTGCGACACCAAATCCTCACACAGCTTGTTGCCTTTCACCACGCGTCCCCCTCTCTACCTTACCCCATCCTTCAATACACTCAACCTTACATTTTCGATACTGCTTGCGCTTACCGCTCTGTTCATAGCTTTTGTTCATGTTTTGCCTTCACCCAGTCCCTCGTTCTCTCTCTTTCTCTCTCTTCTAGACTCTCACCAACTCTCTCTCTCCTCCACTATCTCCACCTTAAACTCCCTCTCTTTTTTCTGTCACTCTCTCTCTCTGGCACTATCTCCACCTTATACTCCCTCTCTTTCACTCTCACCATCTCTCTCTCTCTCTCTGGCACTATCTCCACCTTATACTCCCTCTCTTTCACTCTCACCATCTCTCTCTCTCTTTCTGGCACTATCTCCACCTTATACTCCCTCTCTTTCACTTTCACCATCTCTCTCTCTCTCTCTCTCTTTCTGGCACTATCTCCACCTTATACTCCCTCTCTTTCACTCTCACCAACTCTCTCTCTCTCTCTTTCTGGCACTATCTCCACCTTATACTCCCTCTCTTTCACTCTCACCAACTCTCTCTCTCTCTCTTTCTGGCACTATCTCCACCTTATACTCCCTCTCTTTCACTCTCACCAACTCTCTCTCTCTCTCTTTCTGGCACTATCTCCACCTTATACTCCCTCTCTTTCACTTTCACCATCTCTCTCTCTCTCTCTCTCTTTCTGGCACTATCTCCACCTTATACTCCCTCTCTTTCACTTTCACCATCTCTCTCTCTCTCTCTCTTTCTGGCACTATCTCCACCTTATACTCCCTCTCTTTCACTTTCACTCTCACCATCTCTCTCTCTCTCTCTGGCACTATCTCCACCTTATACTCCCTCTCTTTCACTCTCACCATCTCTCTCTCTCTCTCTCTTTCTGGCACTATCTCCACCTTATACTCCCTCTCTTTCACTCTCACCATCTCTCTCTCTCTCTCTCTCTCTCTCTTTCTGGCACTATCTCCACCTTATACTCCCTCTCTTTCACTCTCACCATCTCTCTCTCTCTCTCTCTTTCTGGCACTATCTCCACCTTATACTCCCTCTCTTTCACTCTCACCATCTCTCTCTCTCTCTCTCTCTCTTTCTGGCACTATCTCCACCTTATACTCCCTCTCTTTCACTTTCACCATCTCTCTCTCTCTCTCTCTTTCTGGCACTATCTCCACCTTATACTCCCTCTCTTTCACTTTCACTCTCACCATCTCTCTCTCTCTCTCTGGCACTATCTCCACCTTATACTCCCTCTCTTTCACTCTCACCAACTCTCTATCTTTGACAATGTCTTGTTGTCTCCGTCAGTTTAAATCAGCCTCGGCCAAATCTCCTCCAAAACTACCTAGCCACCCCCCCCCCCCCCCCCCCCTCCCAGAGGGCGGTTGTACTGTGTGTCTTCTTCTCTGCCTTTGCCGAGAGCTAGGAAGAAATCTTTTCAAATGTCGGTTGAATGAAAGATTTATATTAGAGGAGAAAATAAACGAGGGAGTTGAAGGAGGTAGGAAGCCGGGGGATCCAACTAACTATTAACTGTCAACGGGGGATCCAACTAACTACTCCGGACCTACTCTTCGGCGAGTCGTGGATGTGCACACGCGCCCGTGTGTGTGTGTGTGTATATAGGTGTACGTACAAAGGAGCTGTGTATATGTGTGATGAACGAGTGGGTCTTCTGAGAAAGAGAGAGAACCCTACCCCGACTCTGTCTGGTTTCTGTTAAGATGGTTGAGTACTCGGCAAGGTACACTGTTCTGGTTGTTGGTATGCAACTGGGTCATGGTAGAAACATGTACACTGAACCAAGTGCATGCAAATACCCTTCTGCCGATCCAGAGGATAAGTCAGAGTGGACATAACAATACAGGTTGGTAGATCGGGTATTTATTTTTATCATTAGAAAACGAATGCCTACCTTTTTATCTTTATGTTTCATCTATCTGAGTTTTTAACCATCACAATTAGAATGCAGCAAATGCTTGCATCCAAAGTGACTTGCAGTGACTTTGTTAATGAGCTGGAGGCTCGGGTGTCCTTCCAAACAGAACTCCTACAGGTAGACTGCTTACATTGCTGATACTGAAGACAGTACCTTACGGCTCAGGGGAGAGTCGAACACCCCCTTAAGCCCTGAACCACCCCCACCTAGACCTCTCACATTGGACTACGTACCCCGAACCTTCCCCCGAACACCCGCCTCCTATGACACGGTACGCCTTGTCTTCAAGCTCTAATACAGGGGTTCTCAAAGTTTTGACAACTGAGGGCCAATTTAGGAACCCAAAATTTGACTGAGGGCCGCCAAAGGAAAAAAAAAATTGGCGGGAAACGCCGTCAGCATCCCAGTGGTCAAAAAAAACATTGCACCGTGGACCTCCGGGAGTGAGGTCAAGTGAGGTCTAAATCACGAAACTGAGGTTCACCCTTTCAAACTAATGTACAGTTGGATTAAAACTAACAAATGTAAAAGGGTTTAATTGAAAGCTAGAGAGAGTCGAATTTTCTCTTTATATTTATTTAAATTAATATTGATTTAATAATAAAATAAAAAAGTTTTTTTTTTATTATTTTTTATAACTTACATAATTTATATGTCATTGCGGGCCGCCAGGAATGATTCCGCGGGCCGCCATTGGCCCGCGGGCCGCACTTTGAGAACCAATGCTCTAATAGAAGTCATTCCTTTATCCCCGTCTCCCCGTTTCCCCCCAGACTGTGTGAAGGCCTACTACAAGCGGGCCAAGGCGCATGCGGCCGTGTGGAACGAGAAGGAGGCGCGGCGGGACTACAACATGGTGCTGAACCTGGACCTGACGCTGGCCGGGCTGGTCCACCGCGAGCTCCGGGAGCTGTCGGACCGCATGAAGGAGAAGTACTGGGAGGAGAAGGAGCAGTACTGGCAGAAGCTGGACAGCAGCCCCCGCGGCAGGGAGGTGGAGGAGACCAGCGAGGCGGAGGCGGAGGAGGAGGAGGAGGAGGTGGAGGAGGGAGGAGGAGATAAAGGAGAAGAGTGTGGATTGATGAAGAACGACGCGGGGGAAGATGGGAGGCGTGGCCTGGAGAGCGTGGCGGTGAAAGACGAGGGAGAGGATGGGAGGAAAGGAAGGGCGTGTCAGGGGGGGGAAGGTGAGGGCCACGGGGGCGGGGTTGGTAAGGGTGTTGATCAAGAGACAGGGCGTGGCACCGAGTCGCAGAGAGAGCAGGTCGCCGGCGGCCACGGCCGCCCGGAGGAGATGGACTGGCAGCAGATGCTGAGAATGATCATGTTCCTTCAGGAAGAAGGCAACTTCCATATGAAAGAGAACCGCTACGAAGAAGCCTCGGGGAAGTTCAGAGAGGCCATGGAGTACGTGGACTTCCTTCAGTACAAAGTGAGTGCAGGCACTACTGAGATCGTGTTTGTAACACACTCGATTTCGAAAAAAGGCAAGGAAAGGTTATTGTATTATTAAGTAGGAACATATTTTAAACTAAAAGTTATGTTACTGGCAATACAAACACCGCCGATTTCTTTCCTCTATTTTTGGTGGTTACTGTAGAATACATATGAAAGTCAAAAATGCCCCTCAGCAATTATTAACCTTGTTACTTTTAACTTTGCAAAAAACTATAGCAATGACATTCTATGCAGACAAACCATAGGGGAAATAACCAAAAAATAACACGAATTCTGCAGATCCCATTGTGAGGTTTTGCAAGTCTCTCTTTACCACCCTCCCTTCTCACTCTAACTCGTTTTTATCACTCCCCCCCCCCCGACACACACACACACACACACACACACACACACACACACACACACACACACACACACACACACACACACACACACACACACACACACACACACCCTCCCCATTCTGCCTTGTGACATCACCAATCTTCTCCCTCTGTACCTGCATGTACCAAATGTATTTTTTCAATGCAATCTCATCACCATCACCGCATCCCATCATTATTTCCCATCCAAATCTCACGCCGTCTTCTCCTTCATATTCGTTTTTTATCAGAAACGGTCTCTGAAACTCACACGTTTTTTACCTGGCCTGAACCAAAAGTAACACAGCGTCTCCCCAAATCCCTCAATCCCCTCCTTCCTGGGTGTTCAGCTGGTCGACCAGAAGGGCGAGGACTGGCAGTCCCTGGAGAAGGTCCGCCTCCCGTTGACCCTTAACCTCAGCGGGTGTCTGCTGGAGCTGCACCAGTACCAGCAGGTGGTGGAGCTCAACACTAAGCTACTGAAGAAGCACAGAGGTACGGGACACCGGGCTGGAGGTGGAGGAAACCATCAGGATTTGTCTGGTTCTCAGCCCCATCTATGACGCGTTTGAAACATAAGTAGGACTATTTATCGGACACTTTTTTGAGAGGCCTCCTGCTCAAGGCTGGTTACAGAGAATTTGGGGTTAGAATCCTAGAAACTTCAGGATGGGAACAAAACACCCTGACTACTAGGCTATCCTGCCCCTCGTGTTTTATTTTGACTTGTTTGGTTTAGGCATTAGAAGTAAGAGATGGTTATTATTAAGGTACAGGTTTGATTGGGTTGAGAATAAGGGTCACATGATTGGCATAACCATCACGATTGCACGAGTCTTTGCACCCTGCTGAAGACAGAACTACTGATAGTCTCTTGATATTGCCACAATATTGAAATGAAGCAGAGACAAATATTCTGAAAGGCAGACGGATGAGAAACCAACAACAAGCAGTTTGTTTGGGTGAATTTGATCGCCTGTGATTTTCATGGCAGGATGAAAATCTACGGTTAGTGCTGGGCATGGCCTCAGGCAAAGTCTTCCTCTGTTGTTTAAACAAAGACAGATTTCACCGTTAACTGGGAGAGACAACAAACATTCCTCTAATAAATATTCAACCCCACCTCGTCAAGCAATTCCATTGCCCCTTTTGCATCCGACAGTGGATATCAGAGAACATTATTTTCATTTGCTTTTTTATTTTGCAGCAAGATTGAATTATTTATTGCCTTGGCTTTGTAAAATTGGTGTGTTTACTCCCCCTTTGGCTGCAATTTACCGCCCAACCAAATGAGCTATTCTCCTGTTTGAACTCCTCGCATGTCTTTCCGCATCTCCTTCTCCTTCATCTTCTACCGCTGCCTGCTCCGTCCTGCGTTCATGGAGCCCAGACAGGGGATTAATTTTACTTTTAGATTTAATGCTGGACAGCCTTACTGACCTCCTCTTTATTATCTTCCTCCTTCTCCCTCTATTCAAGCTAGTGGTTTACCTTCATACCTGCTCCCGTCTGACTTGGAACTCTTTTCATCCCTTCCCTTGGACTTCACCTTCTCTTCTCTCCATCGTAGGTAACTTCAAGGCCGTGTACCAGCGGGCTCGGGCCCACTCGGCCCTGTGCAACGAGGACCAAGCCCGCAACGATTTCCTCAAGCTGGAGCGCCTGGACCCCAAGTTCCAGCCGGTGGTCCGGCGGGAGCTGAAGAAGCTGGGGGAGACCCTGCGCCTCAGGCACGGCCAGCAGAAAAAGACGTACTGGGAAACGTCCCGGGAGAAATGGGGCCCGGGCGGAACCCGAGCCAGAGCCGCCGCCGCCGCGGCGGCTAGCGGGACCCCCAAGAAGAGTGTGACGTTCGCGACCGTCGAACAGCACCAGGAGCATGCCGGTGTTTGGGAGGGCGTCGGGTCCAAGGAGGCCGAGAGGGAGGAGGCCTCAGCCAGCGGCGACGCGGGACTGGAGGGAGCGGAGAGGGAGCGCCACCAGACGGATGTGAATCCAGAAGAGAAGGAGGAGGGGGGGGACGCCAGGGTCGAGAGTCACATGGGAGAGGAGAAGGATGAGGAGGAGGAGGGGAGGAAGGAAGGAGAGGAGTGTTCCAGGGTGGAGGGTAAGATGAAAGAGGCAGAGGAAGAGGAGGGGAGGGTAGAAGGAGCGGAGTGTGCCAGGGAGGAGAGGAATATGGGAGAGGAAGGGAAGGAGGGGAGTGAGGAAAGAGTGGAGTGTGCCAGGGAGGAGAGTCACAAGGAAGAGGAACAGGAGGAGGAGGGGAGGAAGGATGGAGAGAAGTGTGCCAGGGTAGAAAGTAATGCGGACGAGCAGAGGGATGAGGAAGAGGAGGAAGAGGGGAGAGAGGAAAGAGTGGAGTGTGCCAGGGAGGAGAGTCACAAGGAAGAGGAACAGGAGGAGGAGGGGAGGAAGGATGGAGAGAAGTGTTCCAGGGTAGAAAGTAATGCGGACGAGCAGAGGGATGAGGAAGAGGAGGAAGAGGGGAGAGAGGAAAGAGGGGAGTGTGCCATGGAGGAGAGTCACAAGGAAGAGGAACAGGAGGAGGAGGGGAGAAAGGATGGAGAGAAGTGTGCCAGGGTAGAAAGTAATGCGGACGAGCAGAGGGATGAGGAAGAGGGGAGAGAGGAAAGAGGGGAGTGTGCCACGGAGGAGAGTCCCAAGGAAGAAGAGGAGGAGGGGAGGGAGGTTGGAGCGAAGTGTGCCTGGGTAGAAAGTTATAGGGAAGTAGAAGAGGAGAAGGAGAGGGGTGAGGAGGGGAGGGAGGAAGGAGACGCAGGAAAGGAAGGAGAGGAAGTAGAGGAAGGAGTGGTGTGCCAGGGTTCCGATTAGTAAAGAAGCGAGCCTTGTGCTGCAGGGTTACAGGCGGGATGCTCCAGATAATGGACTGAGAGACGGAGATAGTGTCCCAGCAGCCACAGATAATGTTGCGAGCAAGCGATCCGGTTGCGATAAGGCCAGAAACAAGGTCAAAAGCCCATCAAACGGCCGGGGCGGGGGTAAGGCACAGGCGAGCAGGGGAACAAAGCCGCCACTCGATCAGATGCAGCCAAAGGGAGCAAATGATCTCAGGCCATCTCCGAGCCCACAGGGGAAGTGGAGCACAGACCAAGGTTAGATGAAGGGGCCGATAGGTCTGCCACTGAGTAAGAAGGAAGCTACACGATGAGGATCGAAGACGTGAAAGCCAAGGCGAGGGAAGGGAGGAACTGTGAGCAGAGCCAGGCTGCAGGCCTGTGTTTTCCCTTGCAAGGGGGGGGGGGGTGGTGGTGGGGGGGGGGCACGTCACCGAACGTCAGCACAATGTCAAAAATTAATAAACAGAAAATGGACCGTACACAGCACTGCGACTGTTCAATGTTTTATTATTGTTGTCATTGTCATAGGAATTGCTAAAGGCACATAGAAAGAACAGGCAGACTGGGTATGCCAAATACAAAGTTTTTATTTCTGTACACAAAAAGTAGAAAGCAGCCAGTAACACACTCGTTATTAAAAATCTTTTCTTCAAAACTTAAATAAAATTGAAATCATAACAACAGAGATTAACTATCTGGAGAAAAGACACGGGGACGTGCTTTTTCTGTGAATAAAATTAAACAACTCACACTGATGATTACCAAGTAATATTAACAGTGAGTTTGAACATAAACCTCTGCTTGACTTGCAACGTTAAGTAGTCAGTAATGAACAAATGATTTCAGGGGCATAATATAGAGTGCATGGAAACCTTGTTAGTGTAGTTAAGTGATTCACTGCACTCTCACTGGCCTACTCACACACGCACAAAAACACACACACACACACACACACACGTGCGTGTAGTCTCTTACAAAAACGGTGTGGTTGGCTGGGGGATGGGGAGTTGACGCGGTGCTACATAGGGATGCAGATCCTGGTAGGAATGAGACGTCTCAACCGTAGTCCTTCAGTCACGGTACGGGGAACAGGGTGTACGCGTTTATCCGGGTGTGTGCTCCCGTGTGAGTGGTGAGGTTTTGGTTGGGGAAGGGATGGGGCTGAATGAACATTGTAGCTCTTGTTCATTTCACAGACGATGGAACGTGGATCAAGGGATCGTGTGTTGGACCGATACGGGCAGAATGAACCAAAGTAAGAAAAATCTGAGGGTTTTCACGACCGGTCGCTCAGGGGTGTACGCTTGTGTAGGTGTGTGTATCTGCGTGTGTCTGTTCATGTGTGTGTGTGTGTGTGTGTGTGTGTGTGTAGACCAGGTGTGAATCTAAACAGGAGTATAAGTATGTCAAATGGTCGTCAGAATCATGCATTCCCACGTCTCCTAATTGCTCATCATCCACTCCACCTCCGCAACCAACGGGCTTCGTTACGCAAGGCTTGCTCTCTGGGGAGCGATACATCTTCAGGGAGCCCTTTCATCTTTCATCGCCATCGGTCACTGTCCCACCGTACATCAACCTGCGCGTCCCTTGACAGACCCCATCAAACACGTAGAGCACGCCAATCATCCAGATTGACAGGTACTCATGCAATGACATGTCTGAACCACCCATAAAACACAATCTATGTGATTAAACATTCCCTCCGTCACTTTCTTTAACCCCCTCTTGCTCCGCATATACACTTCCTTCTATCCCTTCTGTGACTCGACTGTACCCCAAGCTAGGCCCGGGGTGGGATTATTTTTAACAGGCTGGTAATACTCTTTGAATTTCCGCACCAAAACGGTAAAAAACGGTTTTGGGCTTGATGTTTTGCAAGCAATTCGTTTTTCAAATGAGGCTAGGCCCCTCTATAGCCTGGTGCCCATAAGGTTATTAGCATTTCTATTATAAACCTCACACACCACTTTTTCCGGCTCACAAACCTGCAGCGCTGTATCCTTGGGGATGGTTCCCTAGCAACCGTACCAAAAAACTAACACAACGGTATTGTGGAGGATGATGTCAAAAGTGAATGTTCCGCTCATTTGCAAAAAGGGAGGGAAATCTTTTGTACCAGAAGCAGACTCAGGCATCGAAACACATATCTCGACGGCTGATTGGAAGGGATCGTGGGTTCACCCATCACGAGTTCAAATCCCTTTCCAACTCTACGCCCTTCTTCCCAAATTCAAAAAAAACATAGAGCGTTTGTTTGATGCCAGTATCGTTTCAGGCGGGCCTCCCGTAGTTTTCTGGAGATTTGCCGTGGCCAGAACATCAAAAGGGAACATTCACTTGCGAACCCAGAAGCAATGAACAGCAGTTTCCTACACAACCGGCTCGTTGTCTTTCATATCCTTAATCGCTCCGGGCAACCTCCACCACGGAGCCTGGCTCACAGGGGCCCTGCTTGACCCGTCTGGGGCCCCCTCCAGAAATCTCCCTCCTGGACCCTGTCGAGCTGTTCCATCCAATTTATGACTACACTGAATGACGTGTATGTGTGAGTGTGTGTGTGGGGGGGTGTGTGTATGTGTGTGTGTGTGCAAGCGTACGCGCGCACATGCACTCCACACAATAGTCCTCCGTTGCGGTGAGAAAAGGAGAAGATGAGGGAGAAAGCGCTCGCCTGATGTGTGTCCTTGGTGACTTCAGATTGCTTTTGTACCAAAAAAAAAGGGACGGAATTAGGAATAGCCAACCCCCATTCGGATGCCGTTTAAAGCTTCGGGGCAGCTACACAGTGTCGGTTGGTCCTTCTCGAGTGCTCCTGTATTTAATGCTTCGGGAGACCGCTGTCTGGCTGTCTGGATTAGCGCGTGACGTGTGACCTCACCAGGAGGGAGGGCACAGCCGTTTTAAAACCTCTCTTTAGAGTCCAACAACAATCCAACGAGCATTGAGGGAAAAAAAACAGGGGGAAATAAGCTAATTCGACAATTCAAGACGTTATTATTGAGCCGAAGGATTAGACAGCGTTTTAATGGCGTCTAATAGTGTATATTTAATGGGTTGGGTGGTGGAGGTGTACCGGGGATTAGGGATGAGCTCTGGAGACTCCGAGGTGGTGGTGGTGGGGGGGGGGGGGTTGCATTACAACGACTTGCCCTGGTGGGATGATGATGATGATGACGATGGTACCCCTGGTTGAGACCGGGAGAGGAGAGGGGAGGAGGAGGAAGAGGAGGAGGAAGAGGAGAGGCCCTGATCCAGCTGCCGGGATCCTCGTCCCACGGCCGTCCCCAGCGGGGGGGGGGCGCGGCGGGGGATCCTAGCATCCTGCCCGGGCGCCGTCGATTATTGACACACATTATTCTGAACAAACCCCCCCCAACTGAGTCACGGCACAAATTGACTCCAGATCCAGACGACCGCATCACAGCTGCACCCCGGGGGACGTGAGGACGTGACGATCAGCGGCGCTGCCCTATGTCCCCTGGACGAGTGATGGATCGCGTCTACGAAGAAGAGCGCTCCGTGAACGGCTGGACGGAAGTGGGAAGCGTAATGCACGTCATCGATACATTTAGCCGCTGTTGGCACATGCGTGTGTTGTCGGCTGTGTTGTTATATCATTTAAGCGCTCACACACGTGTTAGGGACGCAGGGGGCATAGTGGCCACGGACCGCTGGAATAAGATGGAAGCGTGCGCGCGTGTGTGTGTGTGTGTGCAAGTCGGTGCTGTTCTAGCGGGCACTGTGGCTGTCTTGAATGAATCACAGGGAGCTTTAACCGATGACTCGCGGAGCCCCACGGGGTAATAAATACACCGGTCTGCTGCGGACGCCCGTTCTCTCGGCAGCACGTCGGCCCAGCCAACTCCCAGTCAGCGCTGGAGCTGCCACTCTTTGAATAACACACAGAACCGAAAAAACAATGAGAGAGGCGTCACACAAAAGAGAAAGAGACAACAGACGAAGACTTGCCGAAAGTGACACAACGCGACACGATGAGAGTCGATGCATTTTCTCTGCGGAAGGTCCAATTTGTGCTGTGTACCTTTATAAAGCTTCACACCTCTGAATGACTACACAGATGCTGGTTAGCACAGTGTCTTGGCTGGGCACTATTACACATACTATATACCTTTTCTCCCTGAAGAGCTTGCTGAACACCCGTGTCTCCATTGGCTGGACAACGCAGGCAGTCAGGCAGGCTGTGTTGCTAATGTCGGCAAAGTTAGCTCGTACAGCCTTGCCCGACAGACATTAGCATAAGCCTTTAGTGGTTTGCGTGACAAACGAAAATATAATAAGTAGGCTTTTTTTAGTGCTTTTCCGAGTTCCGGTTAGAGAGTTAACTCTGGTAATGCAGGCTTCCCTAGCCGTAGCGGGCTTGGTTATCTGTGGTGGAGACCCAAGCCGGGGGGGGGGGGGGGGGGGCCTGCATCCGTGGCCCCGCCCTGCATGACATCACACTGCGCCCCAGGTCTGCTCCTGGTTAGATGAGGGAGGTGACACCTGAAAAACAATACAGGAAAACACCCGATTAGGCGACATATTGTATGTAGAACTAGAAACACAACAGACTGGCCTCGCTAATTCAACGCTAATCATTTTGGATGTTATTTTTCCATTGAATGACATTGGATTGCGTCGGACTAGCTTCCACTTGGAGACAGAGACCCGACTTATTTCAACCGTTCTGTCTCCTGTCTTCCTCTCTTTGCTACTGCTGTCAATCAAAACCCCTGCCTGCCCCCCCCCCCCTGTCTTATTGATCTGCAGAACCTCATGTTAGCACTCCTCTCTCTATCCCTTACTCCCTGGGGAAGTGTCTCTGTGTGTGTGTATGTGGGCGTGTGCGTGTACTCGTGTGTGCGTGTGTGTGTGCGTGTGTGTGTGCGTGCGTGCGTGCGTGTGCATGCGTGCGTGTCTTTGGGGGGGGGGGGGGGGGGGTGTAGCAGAGGACTTGGCTGTGCCTCGGAAGAGACCAGTGGAACCTGTCAGTGCTGGTTCAGTACATATCCTCGCCCCACACCAACCTGGCTCTGAGGGAATACGTTCCGCAGCTGCTCGATCACTTCCTGGAGCTGTAACACTGTATCCTGCTCCTGCTCAAAGTCTTCACCTGACAGACACGCACACACACACACACGCACACACACACACACACACACTCACACACACACACACACACACACACAGAAATACTCCATTAGATGTAGCATGATAGGGACGATACCTAATTCAGCGTAGATCAAGTGTAGCTGTTGCCACCCAGTTTAATGCTTTATACACAAGTAGGGGCGTGTCCCTTGCATCGTTTAATCTGTGTTCCTATTGAAGTAGTAAAGAATAATGTACAGTTGGTCATAAGTGCAAAATAAACCCCACCAGGGGTATGTCCCGGCTCGCTCTACAAAATATAACCAGAAATGTATTTCCGTGTTTTACTTCTGCTAATATAAATAAAACCTGTTTAATGAAAAAATAAAGAGCCTGCCTCGGTTATACGGTCGGGACTAAGTTCACAGCAACAATAATCTGTTATTCACAGCATCGGTCTGCTATTCTGAAATAACAGACCGTAGAGTACCAATAATTGACCAATCACAATCAATGCTGTGTGTTCACATCCTACAAGGTGTGAGGGGCGTCACGGCGCTGACCTGCTGCCTCCGTGTCCGTGGTCTCTCTGCTGGCCCCCTCGCCGTGGCGGTCCCCCCTGGAGACGGGCGACGACAGCGTGGAAGGCTCCGAGCCGTTGGCCTCGGAGTCCTCTTTGGGCTGCAAGGAGAAGAGAGGAGCTAGTGTACAGAGCTCACCCTGGGCTCGTTCAGTCCGACCCGCTCATTCAGAGGGCTCCAAGGCCCCCCTGTGGGCCTGTGTTACAGGCAGCGGCTCGTAACCAAGGCTTCTCATTTGGAGGGGGGAGACGGCGTCGCACAAAATGAAACTAAATGACCGTCCCCCACCTAGGAGTTCTTCTGAACACCCATCATCACGATCGGTGCGTAGTCGCATTCGAAGAAACGAGAAGAGATGGAGAGAAGGGGAAAGAGAGCGAGGAGAGAATGACTGACAGGTGCTACGCTGCACTGTTGAACTATTGCAGGAGAAACAATACGCTGGAAGAAGTAGGTAAGGTTTGTAACCGCAGTCGAAGGCTTATTTCAGGCACCTTTTATTTATATACACGTATATATTAGGGGTGACCTCAAATCTTCGACGATTCGAATGTTCAACAGAACATTTAATCGACGTCATCTTTAACAATCAGTCTTGGAGTCTGGAAGATTGTGCATGTGATGGAATGGAATGTGCAGAATATTCCACTGGGAGGATGGGGGTGCCATATGAGTGATACTACAGCATCGCTTGGCTTATAGAAGGAAAAGTCTAGAAGTTATGCAATATTTTTACGAGGGGGATTGACTTCTGTGTGCAATTTGCTCTGCTATGCTTTGCCTCGGTAAATGTCCTTATGTTCAATAAACGTCCTTATGTTTGTGCAGAGGAAGTGGCACGATCCAATCATTTTCTTTTCGAAGTAGAGCACATTCTTGATTCCGTTATTCTCTAGAAGGATACACATTGTCAGGAGCTAAACTTCTAAAGTTTGGCACCATTTTGAAACATGAAAGGTGATCCGAAAAAAGGAAAATGCAAACTGTGTCAACAGCAGCTGTCACACACCCCTCGCGCAGGAGAAAATGACTTTCTCCATCGCTACATCATTGGTGCCTTTTTTCGCTGCACTGCTAAATTGAACGGCCAAGTATTTGTTCTATACGCTGAAACACATCAATCACTTTTAAATTAGTAATCAGTCAACTGCCTCGGGGTGATTACAGTGCTTATCAGACACAACAAAGCTCTTTGTCTCCACAGAGACCGGCCACAGTTGAAATTAATCTATGGTTTTTATATTAATTACGATAAAGTAGCCATTATTTCATATCAAATTTAATGCAGACGTTGACATGGACGGATGAGCGAGTTTCCGTCATATTGTGAAAAGTTGTTTTGTAGAGGCGGCTGGTCATTTAGTGGAAACGTTGCGCCGTGCCGATAGACAGCCTTGGGAAATCCTGATAAGGCAATTGATTAATTCTCAAGCGTTTAAACCAAGCAGAAGTCACAAGAAATGAGGCAGCATTGAGCCCCTTATATTAAAAAATATATATGAGTCGAGGATCAGTCGAATATGAGTCTGGCCTGATGAATCAGATTTAATTATGCAATTTTTTAATCAACGATATATAGATGTATATTTATATACATTAATATAAACCACACACACACATCAACACCCCACACACCATATGGGGTTGTGGTTTCCTCTGGCTTTCAGCGGATCCTGGTAAATATTTAACAGTGAGGACGTGACACTGCTGTGCTTTGAGGACCAGGACGCCTGACAAAGATGGATTCCACTTCTTCCCCAAACTTCGCAGAGCACAGAACAGTGGTGGTAATCATACGATTACAAATCCCCCTCTTTCATTCCCCCTTTTCTCGGTGCCTCGTGTCAAACAGGGAACGTGCGACTCGAAGCTCTATCTATGACTAACTCTTTCAGCGGAAAAAGTTCCGGCGCAAGACCCCGCTGGGCGTAAGGGGGGATCCTGATAAAACATTTAACCGGCCTCCGCCCTGTCAAAGCTGCACCAAATGATCTGTCTCGTCTTCCCGCTCTCTTTCCCTTTCACTTTCCACGTCTTTAAACCTGACAGAGCCTCTTCCTGTCGTCCTCTTGGTCCTCTGTTCCCACTCTGACCCCCCCTGCCAACCCTTTTTGCTCGGCCGCCTTCGTCTGCAATTTGTGACACTACCAGTGTCCCCTGATTTGTACTTCCTAAAGGTGCAGGCGAGAGGCGCAACCTGAGAAATTGTTGTCAGCACTGCCTCTGCTTTCACTCCCCTTCCCTTTCCCTCCCTCCGGAGTGTGGGACGCAATGCAGTCGGAGTCTGTCTTGATTAGCCGACAGACCGCCGTCGTCTCTGCAAGCCTCAGCATCCATCTAAAATGCTCTCTCATGCTCTCTCTATTTGTTCTGTTGTTCTGAATGCGCTCACCAGTTCATATTGCTATCGCTGCCCCAATTTACTTCCCCCCCCCGGCAGCTGAGAAGTATTAGATGTCAATATTGGATGTCCTGTCCTCAACCGGCTCTTATACTCAGAAAAAGCTGCGTTTCAGTTTGAATTGATGGGCCATTTTGGATCCAAGATCCAAAAACAACTTTCTCTGTATATAAGAGCATGGTGAGTATAAGATGCCAATATCGGATGTCCTACCCTCACCGTGCTGAACATAGAGAGAGCTGCATTATAATTTGAATTCAGGGGGGCATTTTGGACTCAGTTCAGTTTAGAATTGAGGGCATTTAGTAGACCCTTTTATCCAAAGCGACGGTTTATAAACACATTCACACACCGATGGCGCAATCAACCTTGCTGGCGACAGACAGCACGTCGGGCACAGTGAGGGCGAGGTGTCTTGCTCAGGCACTTCTCGACCCTCAGCTAGGAGGAGCCGGGGATCGAACCAGCAACCTTCCGCTTCCAAACCCAACATCTGGGATCTGGGCTCATTCTGGATCTACCTGCAGCAGGAGCTCCCTGAGCCGGCGCAGCTGGGAGTCCAGCTGTTTGTTGTGGTCTTCCAGGATCTGCATGCGCGTCTCCAGGCGGGTCTTGTGCTGTCGGAGGACCCTGGCCTCGGCCAGCAGCTCCTCGTCCTCCTGCGGCCCCCCGTCGGCCGTGGGCGAGCACAGGACGCCCCCCTCGCCGGCCTCCGTCAGCATGGGCACGGAGGCCGCCTCCTCGTGCCTCCACTGGAGCCGACGGTACTCGGACTGCAGCACCCTGGGGGAGCCGGAGGGCGGAGGAGCCCGGGGGGAGGCAGGGGGAGCCGGGACGAGCAGACCAGGAAGGGCAGAGGAGAGAAAGCGTGGCGTCAGGGTTGGTGGAACATGAACACCCACACCCCAACAACCCCCCCCCCCCCCCCTAAACACATACACACACACCCCCCCCCCCCCCCCCCCCACACACACACACACACACGCACACGCACACGCACACGCACACACACACACACACACACACGCACACACACACACACACACACACACACACACGCACACACACACACACACACACACACACACACACACACACACACACGACCTCCTTCAACCTCGTCTTTTGGCACGGAAAGAGATGATCCAATACAAGACAGATGTTGCGTATGCAGTTCTGACTATTCGCCTGAAACGGTGTGGAATGACTTTGGGGCTTTCACCTGCAATGTCACATTTACACAGGATGAATATGTGAATTGAATTACGTGGATATATTAAGTACTATATATTCTAAAGGTTGGGTTGTGCACACATACTTAATTTGATTAACTGGTAGACTAAACATTTGGACATATTGGTATCTGTATGTATTACAGAAAGCCCTATTAAACATGCCACTCAAATCTGCAGTAACTCAGCAAGACCAGAATATGAAGGTCTCCTCACATTTGTCTCTCTTCTGTAGCACACTTCAAGGGGAGGCGAGGGGATAAATCAGAGTTATGGTCAAGTACCTCTGAGCCATAAATGAAACCGTTTGTAATAAAAAACGACCAGGGAGAATCCTGTGGCATCAGAACAGGAAATATATGGTAGGAGGAAAAATATTATAACGATTAAAGAATGAACTGGGTCAAGGTTTCAGATACCCAAAAGCGGTGTGTGAGTGTGTGCATGTGTGTGCGCAACTTCACATGTGTGCGCAAGTGTGTGTGTGTGCGTACTTTCTCTGTCTGTGCATGAAAAGGTCAGGGATAAGCGATGACAAGGGAAAATAATTCATCTGAATCATAAATGCCATTGGTATTAAATTCAGATGACTGATCTTTTCTCATCCACATGAAAAACTGCGCAGACAGAGGTGCTACTCGGAAACAATAAATCCAAATTAAACACAAACGAGACTGCTATTATGTTATTTTTTCTGTTTCTCTTTTAACATTTTACAACACCATGCTCTGTTGCAAAGATATTTTGAGTGGTCATGTCGTTATCCCTTTGCTCTGTGAAGAAGGCCGTTAGAAAGAAAAGCTGTTATTTACTAAACTCCTCAATGTTTTTTAACTCACACTATAATGAACTGTAAATGGCTCTTTTTCTATGCAAGATGGCTCCAAAGGCCGTCATAATTCTCACCCACCCACGCACGCACAAGTCACAAAGACATACCGCACAGAGCTGCATTCCCACCTACACGCACACACATCCAAATAACTCAGTTGTTGTGTTTATGGTCACAAACGTATGTGCACATATGCGCACCCAAGCATTTGCATATGCATACATTATACGCACGCATGCACACATACGCACACATATGCACACGCACACATACACATGCACGCACACACCCAGGACCCCAGGAAGACTAGCTGCCGCCTCGGCGTCAGCTAATGGGGATCCATTCAATAAACAATAAACACACACACACACACACACCCAGAATAAGGGTATGAGTGAGTGAGCGTGTGCGTGTGCGTGTGTGTGTGTGTGTGTGTCAGTGTGAAATCCTCCCCATCGACCGCACCCCCCCCCGACCACCCACCTGTTCTCGTTCTCCAGGCGGGCCAGGGTGCACTGGAGCTGCTCACGGTCCTGGTGCTCCAGGTGGACCAGCAGCAGGTGCTGGCCGCACGGCGAGTCCTGCTCCAGCGCAGGGCTGGAGTGACGCAGGATGTACTGATCTTCATCCCTGACATGCCCCACACAGAAGACAGCACACTGAGGCACCAGCACCAAGCCACAGGCAGCACAGAGCCACAGAGCGCCCCCAGGGCCAGGCCAGGGACATGGAGGGGCCGTTTGGGTTGGGGGGGGGGGGGGGGGGGGGAGGGACACAGCCAGGCATGCTGAGTAGATGGGTGGATAGGGTAGTGTAGGGAAACTCAATGACTAACCATAAAACGACTGGATGCTGAAGACTTTTTTGATGTGAAATGCAGAAGGGTAAGGAGTTTATATCTATACATGGTCCACCTCCACTGAGCACATGGACTCAAACCTAACCAGAGTTGCACAGACGCAGCGCCACAACTTTAAGTCGGCGCGTGTGCGCCGAGGTAAACGTCAGCGGCATAACTTGTGGCGCGTTTAAAATATTATTTTAATGTTTGTCAATTTGAAATGTTATCAGTTCAGCGAGAATCCCTCCCGAGTGGAATCGGTCTGGAGTGCACTCTGGCGGAATATATAGATATCATATTTATTCCGTTAGAACCCATCGTGCATAAACATTAGATGTAATATCCTCAGCCACTGGAGGACGGCAACATGATGATCCGTTTAAATATCCATGGGATGCAAACGCGGTGCGTTTCGCTTGACTAATAACGGGGCGCTGACGCCGACCGACTGGTTGGCAAATGTACCGATCACCACAGTCATTAGCGGGCCTTGGCTTTCCCTCTGTGTTGACGAGTAGACCGGCAGTCCACAGTCCGTATGTCACAGCAGGCCTCAGGTATGTAGGTCGACCTTTAAACCTTCTTTTATTTTTGGGGGTATGAGGGGCGGAGGACAACGTCATTGCAAACGTTAGGATTTCACAAGGTGGACAGCGATGTTCATGAGAAGTCCAGTGTGAACTCAACAAACAAAGCAATGACCAAGGAGATGCCACAGGACAGATGAATTGGTTACACTTTACAATAAGGGTACAGCAATGAATCATTAATTAACATTTGTGCAATTATTAAATAGCATTACCATGGGGGTTAGTGGGTTAGGGTTAACCCTATCCTACCTATTCAATAGTGTATAAATGAAGACCGTAGTTAGGGTCAAGATTGAACATGAACACTATAACCTTCGCTAACACAAAGACTCTAGGATTGAACACCACAAGTCATTTATTTCTAGACAATTAGTTTAGTAATTGTGAAAAATGCTTTTTACTGAATTGACTAATGGTAATTAATGGTTAATTAATGCACCCTTATTGTCAACAGTGACCACTGAATCCAACACATGGGGCAGGGAGGCGATGTAATCACAGAGCATTACGGGTCCCTTGCAGAGCCATACACAGCCATACAGACAGAGACAGACAGAGAGACATACAGACAGAGACAGACAGAGAGACATACAGACAGAGAGAGACAGAGAGACATACAGGACAGACAGCCATACAGACAGAGACAGACAGAGAGACATACAGACAGAGAGAAAGACAGGGAGACATACAGGACAGACAGCCAGACAGACACAGAGACATACAGAGAGACATACAGAGAGAGAGAAAGACAGACAGCCATACAGACAGACAGCCATACAGACACAGAGACATACAGAGAGCCAGAGAGACATAGAGACAGAGAGAAAGACAGGGAGACATACAGACAGACAGCCATACAGACACAGAGACATACAGAGAGACATAGAGACAGAGAGAAAGACAGACAGCCATACAGACAGACAGCCATACAGACACAGAGACATACAGAGAGCCAGAGAGACATAGAGACAGAGAGAAAGACAGGGAGACATACAGACAGACAGCCATACAGACACAGAGACATACAGAGAGCCAGAGAGACATAGAGACAGAGAGAAAGACAGACAGCCATACAGACAGACAGCCATACAGACACAGAGACATACAGAGAGCCAGAGAGACATAGAGACAGAGAGAAAGACAGGGAGACATACAGACAGACAGCCATACAGACACAGAGACATACAGAGAGCCAGAGAGACATAGAGACAGAGAGAAAGACAGGGAGACATACAGACAGACAGCCATACAGACACAGAGACATACAGACAGACAGCCATACTGACAGAGACAGACAGAGAGACATACAGATTGACAGATTGCCATACAGAGAGAGACAGACAGCCATACAGACATCCATACAGAAAGAGAGACAGGCAGGAAAAGGCAAGCAGGCAGGCACATAGGAAGGACCTCATTCTTCCATACCAAGAACATCGACCACAACTGTTCTATGTGTTATGCAAAACAAAGATCCAAAATACAGAATATATAATTGCCACAGAACATATGTAGCAATGAACACAAATACACACACATACACACACTCACTCAGATCCAAACACAATGCCGCAATATTCATATTACATTTAGACGCATACACAAAGAGCCACTTGTTTGCATAATGAATACAAATAGGGCCGTCTTGTAGACCTGCTATCGTGCAGTGCAAGAGGGCATTTTGCAATTCTAACAAAGGTCCATCCAAGCAGCTAACATTAGCACATGGCGAGAGAGGTACACGGACCAGAGCTCGAGCAGCAGAGACATCCATACTGAAGGAGCTCTTATACAGAAAGCTTAAAGCCATTGAGAAATCCTTCTGTAGCGCATTGTGTGGCTGGTAAATATACCAGAATACAGAACCCAACGCACATACACACACACACAGCATGTATGTATGCATGTGCGCACAAACAAACAAACAAACAAACAAACACGCACACAGATTGAATACACACACAAGCACACACTAGATAAATGTAGATGCGGATAAACCCGCTGCAACTCATCCCCACCCACTAGCTCTACCGTGCATGAGTGCACACCTTATCGTTGTCTTATTCAAATCCTAGCCCTCCGTTCCGATCTAATTGAACAGTATTACTACTCCCGAACACTTGTCTCACAGCCTCCAGAGAATCCCACACACACACATATAGCCACACACACACATATAGCCACACACACACACACACACACACACACACACACACACACACACACACACACACACACACACACACACACACACACACGTGATAGTCACACAAACAAACAAACAGCCACACACACCCACCCACACACAAATACACACGTGATGAAGACACAGCGTAAAAGACACACACACAAAAACGCACACAAAAACACACACGGACACAGCCGCACACAAAATCGTCTTGTTTGGCACGTTAGGCTGCATACTCACAAGCTTTCATCTGGGGACAGACTGTCCGTGAAGAATGAACATGTCTGGTTCTCCATTTCCGCCAATCTGTGCACGCACACACACACACACACACACACACACACACACACACACACACACACACACACACACACACACACACACACACACACACACACACACACACACACACACAGACACAGACAAACGCGCGCACACACAGAATGTATGTCCAAAATGTGGTCAAATATGTACACATATTTAGCGTGAACATATTTGACACACACATTCAGATCACACACAACAAGAGACAAAGACAGACAGAGACAGAGACAGAGAACGAGAGAGCGCAAAGTCAACAAATATGGAAGAAACAGCTAAATGAAAATCCAATTACACACAGTGAGAACGTTCAACTCCTAAACAGATGAACGTGACCAGGTGTTGAACGCAAAAACTGCAACAAGAAGCTTTGTCACACTTGCACAACCTGAGGATAGCCTGCGGACAAACGTATCATTGCAGCACCAGTTGCCCATTGAAACATGGTACTGCACGCAGGAGATGGGGGACTAGCGGTCCATACAAAAGCATGCAGTGGGGGAGCCCTTCCTTTCAGCACCAGGGACAGCTCCCTTCCTGGGCTGCCGTTGAGAGCACGCTTGGGAACTGGCATTTCACTGCAGCACCATGGAGAGCTCCCAGAGCGTCTGTGGTCCGTCGCACGACAAGAGCCCTCAGGCCTGCAAGCCTGCTGCACTTCACAATACTAAATACTACACAATACTAATACGCACCCCGATCCACATATGTTTTCAGGGAAAGCACAAATTATGTGCTACGAATGAGCAACTTCTATCTATCTATCTCTCTCTATATATAGGCCTGTTATTAAAAAAAACATTACAAATATTCAGAGTTATTAAATAATAAAAAGCATATTAAGCATTATCAATTGTTTCATGTCATGTGTGGGGCCACAACATAATAACATCCATTCTGTATGCAACATTAGGCTTTAATATTACATACTAGTTGTTTAATTTACTATACAATAATGAGAGGTTATTGCCATTCTCTCTTTCAATCAAACTAGAGTCTGAATAGTAAATCAATTCTTCTTCCATGAACCTCACGAGTCCCATAAGGAGGCAGCTCCAAAGTGTGTGCATTATGAATATGCTTGCTTTGATCCCCGTCCGAGTCAAACACTCAAGAAACACACACACACACATACACCCCCTCTTGTGTGCGTGGATGTTGGCAGTGGGGACTGGGGTGATTGTGTGGGGCAGAGGATTTTTAATGATAGAATTACAGAAGGGGTGGACAGAACACAGGGAATGCGTCATGTTCATGTTGGGTTATAGCAACGCTCACTCCTAATTGAATAGGCTTGGGCGATCTATCAGACAGGCTTCACAAACCCCAGGGACAAAGACAGGGCCTGAAATGGAATGCGTGTATTTATGTGTGTGTGTGTGTGTGTGTACCATAAATGTAATATTGTCTCATAAAAAAAAAAAATCTTTCCAAAATGATGCATTACATTATAAGCCTGGA